>NC_053134.1:13952128-14054628 GCF_010015445.1 Perca fluviatilis
TGCCGTTATTGTATTACTTCCATATTATTCATTGACATAATATACTATATTTTTTATCCTTTTTCATCAAAATTATACCATGGTTATTCGACATAATTATTCTATCGTATCCCTTTTTCGACATCCTATACTATTGTTTTTTATCACTGACATACTATACTATATTTTTATCACTATACTATACCTTTATGCTTTTTATCACTTTTATCGTTGGTTATCTCGACTGGTTTCTATACTTTCTGCTATACTCTTTTTTTTATCGCCTTTTTCCACACCTACTATGGCCTTCCTTTTTCGGCTAATTATACTCAGCTATCTTCGCTATCCAACATCTTTTTTATCCCTTTTTCGTACTATACTATGACTTTCTATACACTTATTTTTTTTCACTCTTTCAACATACTATACCTGCTTTTTATTTTTCTATGAACTATTTTCTTCCTGCTGTTTTTTATCACTTTTTCTGGTTTTTTACACCCCCCCCTTCCTACTTTTTTTTATTTTCCCTTCCTCAATCTTTTCGTATCCTACACCCCCCCTACCATGTTTTTTACTTCCTCTATATTTCCCTTCTTATGGTTTTTTTCCTCTCCCCCACCACTTCCCTACCTTATTTATCACTTTTTCTATGGCGATCTTCCTATACTCTTTTTTTTCCCTCTTTTTCAATATAAACTATTCTTCTGACATACTATCTCTACATTTTTTTTCTATCCCATACTTTGTTCACTTCTTCTACTATACTCTGTTTTTTCACTATTTTCGCTTTCTCTGGTCTCTGATACCATACTCATTTTTCCCTGTTTCTTCCCACCAACTTTTTGTACTATCTCATCTTCCTACCTAACATGGTTTTTTTTTTTTCATACTATACCAGTCTTACCCTTTTTTTCCTTCTTTATCTTTTTTCTAACTATACTACTATACTAGTTTATCACTTTTTTCCACACACCATACTTTTTTATCATCTTTTCTCACCTCTCTGTTTTACTCTTTTTTTCCCTTTTCTACCTCTTACCACTTTTCCACTTCCTCCCATATATACCATATTTTTATCCCTTTTTATACATGGCTATCTTCTACCTATTGCTTTTCATCCCTTTTTCGACATCCATACCTATTGCTTTATCTTCACATACTATACTATGGCTTTTTTATCACCATTTTCACATACTATACCTGTTTATCCCTTGCATACTATTTATCTTCTACTACCATACCATGGTTTTTATACTTTCCATCTTTGGTTTTTTCACTTTTTCTAAACTATACTTATGGGTTTATCCTTTTTTGAAATTATACTAATTTCCTCATACATACCTATGGTTTTTTTCCCTTTTTTCTCCTATCCCCTGACCTTTTCTCCGTTTTTAAGCATACTCCACACACATGGTTTCACTCTATATCTTGAATAATACATTTTATCACTTTTTCAAACTATACTACTTCATCTTCCGACAACAATGTTCATAAACCCCTACCATTTTATCTTCCTTTCTACTCCTCCCCATCTTACTTTTAACACTAACTCTTTTACAATTTTAACATATGTTTTCCCTTTTTCGGAAAACTATGGCCATCTCTTACCATACCATGGTTTTTATTTTTTTTTTTTTTCGACATGTTCTTACATACCATACCATTTTTTATCATCCATACCATACTCCTTACTCCCCCACTAACCCAGCCATACATTCTTAATTCCCATTTCCATACCATCTACCTGTCCCTTTTTACATACTATACTATGGTTTTTATCACTATTTCTACTATACTCACATCACTTTAATATATATCAATGAACATATCTCAACTCCATCCCATAGACACTTTTTCATACCATACATGGTTTTTTCACTATTTTCACATAGTTTTATCCTTATCTACATACCATGTTATCTTCAATAAACAACTATTTATATTTTTTCAACATCATACTTTGGTTTTATATACATATATGTTTTCCCCGCACACATCCTCAATAACTTTACTATGGTTTTTATCACTTTTTTCAACATACCATACCATGGTTTATACTTTTTCAACATCATACTTTTTTCCATACACCAACTGTTATCACTCACATACTATACTATGTTTTCCCTTTTTCGTAACTATACCATATTATCCTCTCACATACCATACTATGGTTTTTTACTTTTAGCTATTTTTTTTTCACCATTTTTACCACCATACCATGGTTTTTTATCCCTTTTTCATACTATGGCATCTCTACATACTCATACCATGGTTTTTTACTTTTTCAACATAACTATACTATATATCTCCATAATATGGTTTTTTATCACTATTTTCGACATACCATACCATTATCTTCTACATACCATACCATGGTTTTACTTTTCGCAAATACCATGGCTATCTTCACATACCATACCTATTTTTCACACATATCTCACACTATACCATGGTTTTCACTTATTTTCAACCTTATCCCAAATCTTTTTCTGGCTCTCACAACTATACTATGCTTTTTTATCCCTTTTTACGTTCCTGTCTCCCATACTTTACTATGGCTTTTTTATCACTTTTTTCAACATACTATACTATGGCTTTTTATTACTTTTTTCGACATGCTATACTTTGGCTTTTTTATCACTATTTTCGACACACTATACTATTGCTTTTTTATCACTATTTTCGACATACTATACTATGTTTTTTTATCCCTTTTTTCGATGTACTATACTATGGCTATCTTCGACATACTATACTATGGCTTTTTATTACTTTTTTCGACATGCTATACTTTGCTTTTTTCACCTTTTTTTGACGTACTATACTATGGCTTTTTTATCACTTTTTTCAACATACTATACTATGGCTATCTTCGACATACTATACTTATGGCTTTTTATCCCTTTTTTGACGTGCACTATACTGTTGATCTCTCGACATACTATACTATGGCTTTTTTATCACTCTTTTCAACATACTATACTATGGCTTTTTTTTACTTTTTTCGACATACTATACTATGGCTATCTTCTACATGCCTCACTATGGCTTTTTTATCACTTTTTTCGACATACTATACTATGGCTTTTTTCCCCTATTTTTGACGTACTATACTATGGCTATTTGTCGACTTACTGTACTATGGCTTTTTTATCACTTTTTTCAATGTACTATTCTATGGCTATCTTCGACATACTATACTTTGGCTTTTTCATCCCTTTTTTCAACATACTATACTATGGCTATCTTCAAACATACTTTACTATTGCTTTTTTTATCACTTTTTTCGACATACTATACTATGGCTTTTTATTACTTTTTTCAACATACTATACTATGGCTTTTTATTACTTTTTTCGACATACTATATTATGGCTTTTTTATCCCTTTTTTTGACATACTACACTATGGCTTTTTGTCAACATACTGTACTATGGTTTTTTTATCACTTTTTCCGATGTACTATTCTATGGCTATCTTCGACATACCATGCTATTGCTTTTTTATCACTTTTCATAACATACACTATGGCTTTATTTTTTTTTTTCACACTATACTATAGCTATCTTCAACATACTATACAATGGCTTTTTTATCACTTTTTTCGACATACTATACTATGGCTTTTTATTACTTTTTTCGACATGCTATACTTTGGCTTTTTTATCACTATTTTCCACATACTATACTATGGTTTTTTTATCCCTTTTTTCGATGCACTATACTATGGCTATCTTCGACATACTATGGCTTTTTATTACTTTTTTCAACATATTATACTATGGCTATCTTCGACATACTATACTATGGCTTTTTTATCCCTTTTTTTGACGTACTATACTATGTCTGTCTTCGACATATTTTACTATGGCTTTTTTATCTCTTTTTTTCGACATTCTATACTGGCTTTTTTATAACCTTTTTTCAACATACTATATTATGGCTTTCTTATCACTTTTTTCAACATACTATACTATGACTTTTTTGACATACTATGCTATGGCTTTTTTATCCCTTTTTTTGACATTCTATACTGGCTTTTTTATAATTTTTTTCGACATACTGTATTATGGCTTTTATATCACTTTTTCGACATACTATACTATGGCTTTTTTTCACATTTTTTCGACATACTATTGCTTTTTTATCACTTTTTGCGACATACTATACTGGCTTTTTTATCACTATTTTCGACATACTTATACTATGGCTTTTTTATAATTTTTTTCAATATACTGTACATACTATACTATGACTTTTTTCAACATATTTCTCTGACTTTTTTTATCACTTTCTTTGACATATACTATGGCGTTTTTAACTTTTTTCGACATACCATACTATGGCTTTTTTATCACTTTTTTCGACATTCTGTATTATGGCTTTTTTAGACATACTATACAATAGCGTTTTTATTTCTTTTCTCTTTTCGTATGTTGAAAAAAGTGATGCAGTATAGTAAATTTAAATAAACTCTTGTTATGTTCATGTAATTTGACATGTCTTATAGTGGGATATTTATAATACTGAAAGACAACAAAAGAATCAGTGAGTCAATATAATTTTTTTTATTTTTCTTATAAAAAGGTAGACCTTGTAGACAGACCAGTTCACAAAAAAGTTTAATATTCAGACTCTTTGAAACAGAAACACATGGAGTCTTTTACCTAGATTAATTTCCATACATACATTTCAAACTTATTTGTTCCTTTAAAACACAGTAAAACGTGCATCTCCTTTCCCACAAGCGTGAGAAACAACCTTTACAAATGAATTATGAAAGAACAAAAAGCACACAATAATACAACTTAAAGTATTTCCAAAGGGAAACAAATATATTTTAAAGCATAGTACTGCAAATACATTCTTTTTTCCAGCAGAGACAAAACTCAAATAAGCACTTTGGTCTTCCTCCTCAAATACACTGAAGCTGATTATGCTAGCATTTTTATGAATGAAAGTCCGATAGCTGAGGCAACATTTTAATCACATTTAAGATATTTTCTGTGGGTATGATAACTGCATGTACCATGTGGGATTTACTACAGCGAGTGATGTGAATTGTCGATCCAATATTCTTAAATTCAGAGCTAGCATTCGCTTGAACAGCAAATGCATACTGTGTCAAGCAGCTGAGGTACAAATCAATTTCTCTGGACATTGAAACAAGATGTTACTTCTACCTTTCTATTTTATATCTGTTTTTAAAGTGCATTTTCTTTATTCGTGTTTAACTGGAGTGTTTAGGAACCTGTGACGGACTGACTTTACTTGTCATGCGCATGAATCTACCGTCTAATTAGCTCTGAGAGTTTGATATCAAATTCTGTACAAAATCCACAGAATTTCTAAACTGGTGACATGATGGAACAGTTTAATCTTGGCTGACACAAACTGACCAATCAGACAGTCGAAAACATTTTTTTTCCCCAAGAGCTAAACTCTTCATGCTGCTATGATATATGCAGGTGTTCAACCAAACTGCAACTAAGCTACAATACTAAAATAATTCCTCATTTTTGTCAGAGGAGCTCCAAAAAGCTAGATTGAATTTTTTTGTAGTACTATATCATTACTTATTTTAGAATAGAACAATACATTGTGTCCAAAATCACCCTCTCATTCACTATTTTCTATAGATTATACACCCAATAGTTTCATCTATAGCAAATGGTAAATTCATATTTCTATATAGAGCAAACATTTCAGACAGTTTCAGTTAGACACAAATCTGTGTAAACTCAAACAAAATCAACAAATCAGGAACTGAAACAAGAAAACACCTGACTCAGATCTTATACAAAAAGGAAGTGATCGTATGTTTACCAATTTAGGAAGTAGTTTTGCATGCAGGGAATAAGCCAATGTCCTAATATTTGCACTTAACCAAAGTCGTACACACTCAGCTAGCAGTCATTTTAACCATGTTTCTACCTACAGTACGCGTATTACTGGAAATACTGTCAAATGATATTGGTCATGAAATCAAAACTCTGTGAAGGGGTCTTTTTAAAACTTAAGAGTTGTCTGTCAATGTCACCTATTATGTTTTTTTCATTAACTGGATGATTGTTTCTTTGCAGTGCCAATGTCGTCTGGCTTTTCACCTCTCCCCAGTGAGAACAAAACCTAGCAACAATTTTATCAGGTAAGTCAGCAAATTAAAAGCTTTACCTGCAGAACTCGTGATTCATTAACAGATACATGTAATTTTCTTCTTAAGGGTCAACACCTGGGAGCTGGTAAGAATAGGGAATAGAGGTCAAATGCCGGAAATTGTAGTTGACCATTGTCTGCATGAAGCAGCAAAATATGAGATAATAAAGTATCCTTGTAAATATAGTTTTATGAGGATATACTCTGGTTGAAGCATCTAACAATGTCTTTAATCAATTCAAATGTAACCATTAGGTTGCAATTAATTTAGAAACTCGTCTTGACTAACATGTATTTTTGTAACAGACTTTTAAGGTTGTAACAGAGTTCGAAATTGTGTTTTAAAATATAATCAACATATAAATAGTTTAACAATAAAATGATGGTTGTCCCATCGGCAGCTCAATACTTTTACCTTCAAGTATGTGAGCTGAAATTAAAACTGAACTGTTGCAAATGCAGCTGAGAACCTAAACCATCATGTTAAACAAACATAGTTAATAATAATAATACTTATACTTTTTGTAGACATTGTTCTGTGTCGTTAAACAAAACTACAATTCAAATAAACCCTAAGTAAAAACACTGAGTGGGTAAATAAATAGTTTTTGAATTGCACAAAGTGGTAACGTTGAAGGTGAAAGCACTCCGATATGTCGAATGTCTTTCATTAAATCAGTTAGACGAGCATTCAGGGTCAACGCCGTTTCTCCGTTCACTGTCACGATTTAATCTTCCACAGCTGTGAACAGGAAGAAAGAAACAGGATTAATACACGTTTTAACAGTAAACAAGTTTGATGTTCTGCAGTAATAAGGAAAGTCTCCAGTTATGGTTTTAGGTTAAATGCCAGTTCTTTTCCAGCAGAAACATTCTGAAATACCATAAAGTAAAAAAAATATAGTCCATTACAAGTATGAGAAGATCTACCTGTACAATTCTACCAAAGAATAGGCGTGTTCCCGACTAAGAATTGACATTGTCAAGTCCTGCCTATCGTTGACTGATTGGAACTGTCTGCAAACTTGGCATCTGTTGTGGACTCAGAGAAGGGTTATAGAAAAGTCTATATTGTAACACAGCTTAATAAAGATCAAACTTTCTGGCTCTCTGTTCCCTCAAAGGTCAGCAGTGTGAAGACAGCTTATTGGTCAACAGCGTGAATTTGAGAGTCAAAGTTCAACATTAGTGAACTTCTATGCCTGTGAGCTAATCTTGTCTAGCAATGTAATCTTGTGTAGTGATGTAAATGTATTTTGCTGCAACATTGTTTTAAAACGCCAAATTTGAGAAAGAAAATTAATTAATTTCATTGTAAATACACATGTTGAGTTCAACTTAGGTGAGTTCTTCACAGTGCTGACCTCTAAGGAGAGAAGAAGCTGTGTTGCATGACTTAATTTTACATAACCCTCCTTTGTTGCAGTATAAACAAAGGTGGCACAAAAGTTGGTCTTCAGTCAGCTGTAAGACAGAAGTGATGAAACAAATATCTTTTTAGGCGGGAGCACAAGTAGTCACTGCATCACTAAACTCCCATTACCACTTTTTGGTCTGGAATGACTTTAACTAGCCTCTCAACCTAATGAGGACTTGTAAAACAGCAAAAATACCATAAACTACACACACGCATGCTTACCTTCAGGTTAAATCCTAATAGGTCAGATATGACTCCCGACACAGCGGACAGGATGACCACCTGGGTAATGTTGTAGAGCAGAGGGTTCATAGTCAAACCATACAACCTGAAAGGAGTGTCCAACTCCTGGAGAGAGAAAGAAAGAGAGGGATAAACCGTAGTTAAAATTATAAGGCATATTTAAAGACTGTTGGTACAGGTATTAGAACAAAAAGAGAGCTCCACCTCAACTAAATGTGGGACTGTAAGGAATCCTGATGATTAGTTTTAAAGGAGTTGTGAAAACAGACGGTACCTTGAGTAGTTTGGTAGCCAGTTTTAAGACGTTGTTCACCAGTGTCAGCTCCTCCTTCTTGTTAGGCTTCTTCTCCATCTTCAGATACAAGTTGATCTGTGAAACACATAGATCAGTGTCAGTGTTTGAAGACATGTCTGCAGTGTGGTTATGCATGCATTTTCTGTGTGTACCTGTTCAGTGAGCAGTATGGAGGTGTTGCTGTACTTCTTGCTGGTCTCAGAGCCCAGCGTGACGAACCTGAGCAGGAACAGAGACAGACTGGAGCACCAGATCACCAGCTCCCAGTTATAGTGACACTCCAGGAACGTTTCATGGATGTGGAGCAACTGGAGGAAGAGATGCAAGTACATTATTTGGTCTGTAACGGTTAGTCGTCTTGGCTTTCTTATTAACTTAAAGCCCAAACGGTATGTGTAGAACAGAGATCTTCAACAGGGGGTGCTAAGAGTCACTGCGGGGCAAATTATTGTTAATTAAGTTTTTTTTTTTTTTTAAATGTCTTAACATGAATCCAACATATTATTAGCAAATATAAATCCGCACTGATGATAGGCTTACTGGCCTATAGGTAGTCACTAGATCCATCCAAAGAGACAGTTAATCCTAGGGATTCACTGTGCCACATGTATGTTTGACATTAATAGATGATTTATAAAATCATACCAACAATTATTATTTTAATAGCTTAGTATTATCTATAAAGGCTTTAGGCAGCACTACACATTATTAAATTATACAGTTTAATATACAACTTAATTTTATACAAGGGGGGGTCCCCTGCTCTGTCTTTCTTTCAGTTAAGGGGTCCTTGGTTCATCAAGAATTGAAGACCCCTGGTGTAGAATTAAAGAATATCTGATTTTGGCGCCTACCAGTGGTAGTATAATAAAAAATAAAAGACACTGTGGCAGACAATGCACTAAGATGAATGGGCTGAAAGCAACAGACTGCACTAGTTTTCACTGGAGGTTGCCAAAATAATTGACTTATTTGCTTTAATTTGAAAATCTATTCAAACCTGAGGTAAAGTAATGACAATACAGTACAAACACCCAAATCTAGACTACGTCCTCACTAAAAGCTGGATCTATATTTGACATTTGCCTCATTTAAATTACTGAATAGAGAGACTATTGCCACACTTTACGTGTTTTTGTTTGTAGTCGCACAATGTTATAAGGTACTCCTAAACTAACTGGTTTGATGTGGACATACTAAGACATTAAAGCCAGAATGTTTTGATGATTTGACCCACTCAGAAATTACCTGGGCACAGCAGATGAAGACGACAGACAGAGTGAGCAGGAAGGCAGACGACACGATCACATCCACTGAACGCTGAGGACCCCGTCTCTACAAATGCAACAGTACACAATTTCACTACAGTGAATATTCCCAACTCCCAAATTAATAGATTTTTAAATTTAAATGTTGAAAAAACAGTTAACATGAATGGATGCACATTGACTCAATTTGTTATTACAATAAATTGCATAATTTCAAGAGACTGACAGTCAAGAGAACTGTTGTCACAGAGACAGTACATTTTTAAAAAGGGCGTGAATATCATCAGTGAAGTACCTTGAGGTAGGAGCGTAGTGAGAGCCACATCTTGATGTTCTGAACCTTTTTCAGTCTAAAATGGGGGACTTCAGACTTCCTGGCTCTGCGGGCTGAAGTCAGATGACCAAACAGCTTGGCAAATAGTAGCCTCTGCAAATATGAACATTAATAAGTTTAATCAGTTAGGAGTCACCAAAGTACCAAGTACTGCAGATAGGGCTGGGTACCCAATTATACTTTTTAGTCACCGACCGAATTGCCTCTAAAGTATCAAGTATCGAAAAATGCCTCATCATTCAATACCAGGAGTAAATATCATCAGCGTCAGGGAGCCAATAAGCACGCAGCATGCTTCTACCAAGATCTAATGTCTGTGATTGGCTCATGTAGTAGCAGTTGAAAAATAAAAAGATTTGTGCCGTAATGTTGTAATTTCTTTTTGTTTAAAATAATTGGTATCGAAAAAAAGTATTTTTAGGAACAGGTACCAAAGATACCCAGCCCTAACTGCAGAGGTTCAGACTGTTAAGTATCCAACTAAGCTTCATACCTAAGTTAAAAAACAACATGTGCAGCTTCACCATTAAGAGCAATTATTCATCATTTATTTGTCTCACCTGTTTGTAGGTCCTCTCTGCGACACTGAGCAGGAAGAAAAAGAGCCATATAAGGCAGACGCGCACCAGGAAGCTAAGTGTTACCATGGTGATGACCAAGGCGTCTGATCCAGACCCGCCTCCCAGCGCCACAGACAGCATCTCATTGGCTGAGAGTGTGGTCAGCTGATCAAAGTCACGGTACTGAGCCAGCCTGCAGGAGATGGAGAAAGACTGGCGTAAGTAAAACATCCCTCTACTGACAGTTTGTAATATGTAGTAAGTAAAACTCTCTGGCATACTTTCTTATTGAATATTTTTTAAATATTTCTCCAGGTACATTTTTTCCTATGTTATTTAACTCTTTTTAGAGGTTTGTTGTTTATAAATACATCTGTAAGGTTTCCCATTAGTCATCAGCATAGTGGAGACTATTCTTCCTGGGGTCCAACACAAGACAACCATAAACTAACTAAAGCAGCATACATATTTATATCAAAGCAATGAAAACATCCTGAATTTCATAAAACAAAAAAGGCACAGTAGCATGTTTTTCATGTTATAAAAAAAGAAAGAAGACAACAAAAGGAATAACATGTGTCTTGAATACCCCAAACTTAATAATGAGAGGACATATGTTATGCAAGCAGTACCTGTATGCAAAAGGCGTGAGGCCGAGAGTCACTGAAACAAGGTTGCCAAAGACCTGGTAACCAATACCAGGTGTGTAGAGATTAACCTGTGTAGGGAGGGAGAGAAATGGAACAGGAGTATTTTTTTTTTAAATCCTGTTTTTTTGCAGACAGGGGTAGGTAAAACATTAAATATGTATTCCTGTGGGGACCACGCACTCTGTTCATGATCATGCCGCTGATCTCCAGGACGGACATGTCTGCCTTCTTACACTCGTTTCCCTCCCACACTATGGCGCTCACTCTCTCTAAACCAGGGTTGGAGCTGTGCATCCAGGGAGCATGACCCTGAGGGAAAGATGTACACACAACAACATTATTGACCGGTCTATTTACTGCAACCACTTTGCTCTGTAGTACCATTAATATGGGACTTTGGAGAAACACAGTAAGCAATCAAATGTCTTGGTGATTTGCATGTCAGAAGACGTCTGGGTTGAAACCGGGCTAAATTTGGTTGAAAAATTTACTTATTTTGATTCCTATCTATATTTAGAACTGCAAATCATCAAACTTTAATTGTGAGGTTCACTATCTAGCCCCATGTCTTATGTTTACAGACCTGATGGAAAGGGTCATCTCTGTATTCCTTTTTAGCAGGGGGGCAGACGGGTGCCCCTCCTCCTTCTCCCTCTGGAAAGGAGGAGTCACAGTATTAATTTAAATACAGGGACAGCACATCAAAACTATAAAAGTATTTAAACAAACCAGTCACAAATGCTTCTTTTAGCTGTTCTGTGCTAATCTAGTCTTCCTACCGGTCTCTGAGGTGCAGGATGATCTGCACTCTGCACAGTGAAGGAAGTCTTCCCACATCAGGTCCTCGGTCTCAGACTCGTGTCGAGTGCTCTCCGAGTCATGAGTCCTCAGACTGGAACATCTGGAGCTGCAGCTGGTGCCGGACTTGGGCACGTCCTGACAGACAAAAGGGTGGATTGTTATTTTGAGGAAAAATATGGAACAATATTTATGTCCTGTTTGCATTGTTCTGACATAAATAGATTAAACTGCAATTTACTTGTGATGGCTGGGTTCAGTAATAAACTAGTCAAACAAAGGTTTATGACCTATTTATTGAAAAAACATTAACAGATCATTTTAACCATTTACATATTAAACAAATTAGACTAGAATATACATACAGATGAAGTGTAGCCTTTAATGTGCTTTGTCAATCAAATAAATCAGTTTTATAATTCAGCCAGATCTCAAATGTTATAGGCCTATATTAACAACTTGACCATAAAACTATACTATGAGCCATACAGACAGTTATATGTTAACACTCTCTCCTCCTATCTCCTGTTAAATCATTTAAGACTAAGGCCATCTAAAGTTCATTCTTGTTCATTATAGACAATTGATCATTCTTGTGTTTTGGGGATCCGAAACACGCCGTTTGTACTAAACATGTCTGTGTTGTAGTCATTAAGATCTTATCTGAACAGATTTCTGTAATTCAAACAACTCTGAATTGTAGTTTAAAATGTTTACAGCCAACTTGTCTGGTTTTATTTGGGCTCGACGCCATAAATACAGTTCATGGATACGGGCACGGAGAACTGAACACTCAGTTATAAAGATAAGCTCGAGCGGAGACTGCCGCGGAGAGGGTGAATAACCAGACTCTGATAAATGACGTTCAGGGAGCTTTCACAGCGGTGTGGCCGAGGCGTTTCTACGGTTAATCAGTACATCCGGAAAGCCACAACCTCACAAGCTGCCACTACTGACGTGAAGCCTCTGAGCCCAAAGTGAATGTTTACGCTGTGTCATGCACGCGCAACTTCACGAGGGGGAGGGGCTGGATGCAGCTGGTCTGGGTGCGCTGTAGAAAAAACATTGTTGAATGGGGGGAAAACATGTAATATGGATTTTCTCTACCTGGGCGGGGCGCTCACGTAGAACCTATGTATAGGAAACACTGAACTGCTCTGAGAAGTCAACGTGTTGCCTTTTGTGTGTGTTTACCTCCGCTGCGTAGTGTTTCTTGTAGTGGTGTGTATTCTTGCGGTTTCTGAGCGTACAGTCGCTGTTCATTCTTTCAACTCCCCTGCGGAGTGCGCTGTAGGATGCTTCAGGGTCCTCCTCACTGGATGCCTCATCTGATGCTGGCTCCTAAAAGACACAAGACACATGTCAGACAAATCCTGGACAGACAGACATTTTATGGGTCTGTTGTCAAACAGTACTTGCGTCTCTGGTTTTTACCTTATTGGCGCTTGCCAACGTCAGTCCCGGGCTGCGGGGTGCGTGAGTGTGTACGGACTGGACGTGAGAGTTCCAGCACACCTCGTCAGCCCTGTTTAGCGACTCACATCGCTGCTCATGGAGCTGAAGCCCCTCCTCGCTGCTCCGATTGGTCACGCGGCCGTCCAGCGACACGTAGCCGTTGTCTGTCTCTGTCGACTTGTCGATGGACAGTTTGGACTTCTTAGATCTAAAAGGAGGAAGCAGAGGAAGGGAAGGAACCAGAGAAAGGGAAGGGGGACAGGTAGAAGAAAAAGTGAGGAGATAGCAATAGAAAAAGATAGACAAGTATAAAACACAGCAGGGCAGTGAGTTTACCGGTTATGAAGCAGAGTCTCAGAAGCAGACATGCAGTAAGATAAATCACCCTAACAGGTTGCAAGACTGTGGAACATTGATGAACACCAATATTGGAGAGAAAGTGTTGCACAAAACGTGGAGAAATGCTGCTGTACTAACCATTCAAGTAAAATGCTGAAGAAGTTAATATATGAATGGATCATTCAGGGATAAAAGTACTGACAAAGTATTGTAACTATAGCATCTTACATGTAAAACCAAGGGTAATCTAAGCTGAACCTCTAAATAAAGTTAACAAGGCAAACCAGTGAGTTTATCAGGATTAATGAATGTATCACTGACAAAAATGAAAGATTCAGCGTGTAAGATTTAGTGGCATCTAGCGGTAAGGTTGCAGATTGCAACCAACGGAAACTTCTCCAGTGTGCCAAGTGTGTAGAAGAACTATGGTGGCCGAAAGGAAAACGCAAATGGAAACATGTTTGATTTGTTGTTCTGGGCTACTTTAGAAACAGAACCCCCTCCGTATGTAAACATAAAGGACTTTAACTGACAGAGGTGGAAGCGTTGCCCCGAGTGCTGAAGTGTGGCCGATAAACGATGAAGAAACCAAATCAAGTTCATTCAATTCAATCAAGGCATTTAGTGCTCAGAAACATTCCACACTATTGCAGTCTGCTGAAAGCTATGGCTGAAAGCTGCTCAAAGTAGAAGCTTGGGGAGGAAGCATCTGTCTGAGACAGTTTAAAATTCCAATCATAGACATTTAATTGTTTTAAATAGGGTAAAATTTTAGCTTGAGAAACATTTTAGAATTGTTGATTTATGGTAGATTTTTTTCCAGCAAAGAACCACACCCCGTGCTTCGTCTTGAACATCGCTTGGTCAGCAAGTCATGCACATCAAAATCAGCTGCAAAGTCCCTCCGTTCCTCACTGAAAACAGCGGTGCCAAAGACCAAAGATTGCTTTCGTTGCTACATTTAGGTGGCTCAGGAATTAAGTTGAACAGCCAATAATATCAACATCAAATGTGACATTTAGTCAACCTATTAGAAATTGGAGACATTTTCTGGGAAGATAAAAGTTAGGAGGGGAAGTGATGTTGCAGCCGAGGCTGGGATTCAGTTCTTGACTTGGTATTTTATTTTCAAAAATAGTGATTTTAAAAGGTTCAGAGGGTAACTTTTATAAAAAAATAACTGTCATATTTGCTTAAACTATTGCTGTCACTAAATCCTGACAGCAGCACATTAGACAGCTTGTCTGTGAAAAATCATGTTCCTCTGCCTCCCACGCAACCAAAGATAAACAACCAATCAGAGCCGAGGAGTCTCTAAGGCAGTGTCCATGGCTGCTCGTGAACTGCAGTCAAACGAACAACTAGGCTGCACTGATCAAGTACGAATCAAAATTAGGTTCTGTTCTGATTATTTAAGTGGTTTTAGGGAATGTACTGGTACAGTAACAAGTCAGGAAAATACATTAAAACTACTATTTAAAGCTTCAAACTGGAAATAAATACTGGCTTTAAAAAAAAAAAAAAAAAAAGCTCATGATCATGCCAAAGTCGAAAGAATGACTTCCCAACTCGGGAAATGAGACCATCCATAGAGCTCGTGAATGTAGTGTTTGACACTGCGGCTCTGATTGGTGGTTTTCCTTATGCCATTAGAGCCCAGATGATCGGATTAATCAGGATATAGTGAGCAAATATGACAAAAAATGTATTTATTAAAGTTACCAACTGTTTAAGCGTAACCAGTAAGATTATTTACTGGTTGGACACAAACGTTGTGTAATCTTACAAGACAAAATTTCAGATTTGGAATTTGCCGATTTCACTTTGAAGAAATACATTATTTTAACTAAAATTAAAACTGAAATTTGGTGGACTGAACCCCAGTCATGTCTTTGTACATCATCTCGTTTTTAGGAAGATGGGAAATTAAAATACACACCCAGCTTTACAGATATCATGCCAGAAATCTTGGAAGAGAGCGCCCAGGCTGTATGTGGTGCTGGCTGAGTGGGAGTGTGGCGCCCCCTCGTGTGTGTTATCGGTAGTGCTAGACCCGTCGCCTTCCCTATGCACCTCCATCTGAGATGCCTTCCTCAACTTCCTTCAGTTTGGAAAGAATAGAGGGTGGAGACAGACTTAGAGAGGGAAATTTGAAACCACAGCAGTGTGTCCACCAGGAACCTGGCTGCATGTTCTCATCGTAATGTATTTAGGTGTTAGCAGTAATTTTAACAAAGAGCAAAGCACTGGTAGCCTAAACTCAGGTACCCGCTAGACACAAAGGATGATACAGTTAAAAAGCCAAATTTGACTTAAATCCTCTTTTAGGTTATTATTCTGTACAAGTACATGTTTTCATTTAAATCTAAACTTGTAGCTTTCTAATATGAAGAGAAAATTGAATCCGTAGACATTAGCTATCTAATCTTTTAGTTATCTCAGATCGATTTCCTGTATCCATGAAAGACAAATAAAGTGCTTTCAAAACCGGTAAAAGGGACAAAACAAAGAAAAAATGTCCCAGATAAAATGCAATTAGGATTTAGTTCAATGTCTACTTTTGCAGGATATTAACGTAAAAGTTATATTTCGCATAATTGCTCCTCAAATATTTGATAAAGGGCATAGACGAGAGGTGAAGGACAGGCTTTCAAGTTACAGGCCAGGATAAACACGGTGTTAATAAAAGCTTTCATCTATCACTTCTAAAAAAAAAAATAATATTTGCTGGTTTTGAATTATGAGATTGTATGCATTTTCTGCCCTAGAGACTGATTATAGACTTGGATGAGAAGAGAAAGAGAGAAATGTAGAGAGGAACAGAATTTGTGTAAATATAATTGTACCCTTTTCATGATTTTTCCTCTTTCCTTAATAAAAGAGACCCATGTTTGATTCAGTTAAGGAGCAAACTCCATTACCTCGCTCCCCCCAAACCCTTTCCAAAACTGTGGCATGGTCCAATTTTCTTCCGAAGAGTCTGAAAATTGTCTTAAGTCATTGTGAACCAGAAACAGCAGCTTTAAACCGACAGAGAGAAAACTACAAAACAGCATGTCTAAAAACTACAAAACCACACCAAGTAAAGCAAGCTATTTTCTACTTTCACACCCAATGAATCCCATTTGTCTTTAACCAGTGACATTAGATTTATCATGGAGAGACTTCAAGGCTTTAAGATAAACACGCCTCATTTAGGAACTCATCAATTTAAATGACTTGTCTAATTTGCTGGTCCATATCTTCAATGTAATCTAGATGGACTACAAAAGTTATTTTTTTCAAGTGACAGTCTTTATTCATGCCCAGAAAAGATTATTTAAAAGGAACATAACTGTCAAAATTACACACATTGAGAAAAATTTAAATTATACTAAATGAAGTCACGAAGCTGAGAAGAGTCTGGTGGGCGTTGATATTGACAGAAACTTGTGCAAAACTCTCCATGATAAAGATGCTTCTATTCAGTTAGATTTTTTTTGTGAAAGAAGCTGACTGAGAAGTTGTCAGAAAGCAAACTGGGGACACAAAAACAATCCAGCATCAAAAGAACTATTAAGTCATTTGTTTCCATAAATTTCTTCCTCCCCTCTTTCTATCTCATGCTTGTTATCTTAATTTTTCCCTGTAGAACCAGTGGGACTTTCTGGGTGTGGTGTCCTCTAATATTTTCATGTTTTTGGTTAATCTATTTCTCATTCCAACAACTTCCCTCCTTTCTACCCTGCCTCTCCTTTCCTCTCTCCAGCTCCGTATAATTTCCCCTTTACTTTCTGCACTGCTGTCCCTGGACAGGTTTCCACTGATTCTGCTTATTTTCGTTCCCCCACGGTTACCTGCGTCTTTTCCCCCCGCTGCTGGAGGCAGGTTTTGGGGTCCTGGTGGAGACGATCTGACAGTGGACGGTGCCCAGCAGCAACATGAGCCAGATGGCTCCAAACACCTCGGTGGTCGGTATCCCATGAGGCTGGGGGATGGTCACATACAGGACTGCTGCTGCCACTGCAGGGGAGAGACAAGCGAGCATGCATGGACAAATGGCATTCACCAAATTATTCTTCTGCCCTCTGGTGGTCAAAAATCTGTGGTATTAAATCAAATACAGGGTTTGTGAGTGTTTTTATGCGATATACGGGGGAAGTGAGCAGGAAGGGCGGAGGGTTTAAGAGCGAGATGAAGAATAAAATCGGTTTCTCGTCAGGGCTGAAAAGGGCATCGTGACGTAGGTGGTGGAAAACACTGTTGAGTGGTCTTGGAAGTGTTTGTGCAGCTCTGTAGGAGTAACCCGGGAGTACTCCATGCTTTCAAGATATTTTTCTACACTGCATGCACATTTTTAGATTAGATCCAAGTAGCAGCTGTTGAACATCTGGTGAACTTGGTTTTTGTTAGAAGATTTAAACATCCACTGAGGAAGGATCAATTCAGATACCAGACCAATCAGTAAATGTTTACGCTGCTGCAACTCGCCTCTTAAATCTACTGAACCTCATTAAACACTATTGAAACAAAGAATTATTCACACACACACCTTGCAGCAAATAGAGAACCAGCAGTAAGAGGAAAATGGTTCTCGAGGTGACCTGGATCCACCATCGATAAAAGAATGGGAAGAAGACAACTCTGACAATGCCTTTCCGGGTCAGTGACGTCCAGGGACTCTCTGGTTTGGCCTTAGCAAATGCCGAACCTGCGGAGGAAGAGAATAAATACACACACTTAGTTTAACGAGGAGAACCAATTACTCGACAGCTAGCACTTGACACTAATAGAATATAGCAGCAGTCGCAAATAAAAGGCTTTTAAACCAAATAATACTAACAGAAAATGTTTCAGGAGTAATGTGACCTGGAATTGGGGAGAATTTAACGACACTGGCAGCCAAGGTGACATAGTTTACTGCCGTTAGCAAGCGTGTAGTTGGGACAATGTTAACACCGCAGTGACTTAACCCTTGTGTTGTCTTCCCGTCGACAACTTTTTGTTTTTCTGGGTCAAAATTTTAAATTTAAACTTTTTTCCAACATTTGGGTCTTCTTTTTCGAAATTTTGGTCTTTTTCGAAACCTGGTTATTTACTTTACTTATGAAGAGCGTTGTATGGAACCATCCACGTTATCTTTTTTGACAATTTGGTTGAAAGAAACCCAAATTTCTGATATAGAAACTTTGTGAAAATGGGTTAAATTTGACCCGAGGACAAGAGGAGGGTTAAAAACAAACACTCCAGTCCTGCCTACTTGTAGCAGATGACCAATCATAGCAGGCTGGCTTAGAGTTGCATAAGACCTAGCCGAGAGTAGAAAAGAAATGTTGAAACCAGAGTGTTCAGAATAGTTGAAAATCTGAACGTTTTAGCTCACAGGGATTTGTCTAAAATACGCTTACCTCATTATTTGGCCACGTTTCACATGAAAATCCAACATTATAACATTGTAGATATGACAGAAAACACAGAAAAGCATAATATGTGACCTTTAATACATCCTGTAGTCACATTAGAGCAGTGTGTTTATCTTTTAATCTTTTGCTTCTTACTTCTCTTCCTCCTAGAGCTACAAATAATTGATTAGTTGTCAACTATTAAATTAATCTGCAACTATTTTGATAATTGGTTTGAGTAATTGTTTTATGAAAAAAGAAGGTAAACATTGTCTGATTCCAGCTTCTTCAATGTGAATATGTTTTAGTTTCTTCACTCCTGTATGACAGTAAAGTGAATATCTTGAGTTGCGGTTAAAACTAGTCATGTTACGTTCTGTGCCGAGGCTTCAACGCGTGTGTTGAGAAATCCCGGAAGTTATCCGTGAAGCGGGCATCGAGGCTTGTATCGTTTTAGACAAATGCCGTCATTGATGACATCCCAAGCCTCGCTGCCGTCCATACCGCGTGACTGGTTTAGGAAGTGGTTCGGATCTACACGGTTTTATTATACATCCGTGATCTACACGAGCACATTCACTGCCCTCTGCCCAGTTAAACCATTGCCACTTTCCAGTTTTAGAATACTAATATTGCCACTCCTGCGTTTATTATATTATGACCAAGAGGATTGATTTAGACACGTTTGAAAGCCACTTTCCTCTCAAGGAAGTCTAAGTCTTCACTGGTGCAAAATACAGTCAACCCCCCCCCCCCCTCTGATACAACGTATCACACATTTCGTAGATCATGTGTAATATAGCTGTCTGTTTTACACTCTTTGACCAACAGGTGGTACTGTGAGCAAATGAAGCATCGAGAAATGATCCCTTTTGCGAACCAATTTTCTGGAAAGCTTCATGTCGCCATCACTAGTTAAAACTAGACATTTGAGGACGTCATCTTGGGCTTTGCAAAACACTGATCAACATTTTTCACCATTTACTGAAATTTTATAGACCAAACCACTAACCGATTAATCAAGAAATAATAAGTAGTTAGCTGCAGGCCTACTTCCTCTCCTATCCTTTTTTTTTTTTTTTTAATCTCTGCAGATCTTGTTCTACTTCCTCCCTCCCCCCTCTTTGTGTTCATTGACTCTCTTCCTGCTTTTCTTTCTTGATTATCCATTCAGTACAATGGAGGATACATTTGACTGATTTGATGAATAATTGAAAATATGAGACAGAAGTGACTAGATGAGAACGCAGATGGAGAGATGAAGACAGAAAGCAAGTAAGGATAAACAGTGACCGGAGGTTGGCACGGCGATGCTGGCATCTCAGGTTCATGTGTTTTATGAGGACACATTGTTGTGCGTCTTTTAGCTTTAGCAGAAAGCCTGTCCGGTATCTACTCTAATTAGCTTGATGGAAAGGAAGCACACACACACACACACACACACACACACACAAAAAAAACACAAACACACACGCACACACACACACACTTTTCTCACCTCTAACCAAGTCTACGTCTATAAGGTCTGGTTTGACATGTCCTGTCTTCTTTGGCTTGTTCCTAAAGCCCTGCAGGGGGAGACAGAGAGACACAGAGTCAATGCCAAACAAAGAAAACAGAAAGAGAAATTAAATAATATACACATAAAACACACACACACACACACACACACACACACACACACACAGGAAGTCAACTACAGGAGGCTTCTCATGCACTTAATGCCTTCATGAACACAACATTGAGGAGGCACACCGTGCATTCAGGCTCACACAGCTACTGGCTCTATTCTTCATTTCACTGCAAGGGCATCTACTAGATTTAACTAAGCCCGATGTGAAAAACGTGTCTCTTTTTTTTTTTTTGGTTTTTGTTTGAAGAAAAAGAAGAGGAAAGAAAAAAAAAAAACTTAAAATTTTTTTGTCACAGGTGTCTTTTATCCCAGTGAGGTTGGTGGGGGGTGGGGTTTTTTTTTTGTTTGGGGAAGGAAGGGAGGGGGGGGGAAACCCCTATTTTTTTTTTTGGGTGTTTTTCCGGGTGGGGTTGTGATTTGTGCAGTTTATGACCCTGGGAATTACGCTCCCCTGTGGCACGGCAACTTCCTGTGCCAACCAGTCACTTATTCCTAGAATACACTTAAATATGTTACTTATTTACTGTATACACTTATTGACTTGCTCTTTTCTTCCTCTTATTTTACCTTGAATGTGACTGTGAGCAACTGCAACTAAATAATTCCCAACAATGTCCAAGTTACAATGGTGAGCTGCCTGACAATAGTTTGGTTTTAATGAGGTTTCTTATCAATGGCTCTCAGTAAACTGACACGACCACAGTACTGTATGTAACGCACGCACACATCTTTTTGGTATCAACACCCAAAGTCAGGGATTGTATCAGCACTAGTATCAAAAAGTGCTTTTAGCGCAACTTGAAGGTTTCATTATCTGTGTACAAGAGAAAAAAGAGAATTTCTTTCACATTTTTTAAATACTGTACATTTTAAGGATGGGAGTCACTATTCACAAGACTGAAATAACACACAAAGCGGTCCACTTGAACCTGACTGGCTCATGCTAATATTTGCATACAGGTCAATCTAGTTGTGTTATCAGTGAATGGTCCGATACGGAAGCTTGATGGAGCTCCTTATCTTTATATAGCACAACCAATGGGCTAATACGCTGTGTGTGTGTGGTTTCACTTGATGTTTCCGCTCCACCGGTGTGTGTGTGACTCAATAGACTGTTTGCTGCTCTTCACTTGGCTGACAGAGCATAGTGTGTGTGTGTGTGTGTTGTGTGTGTTTTTGTGTGTGTGTGTGTGTGTGTGTGTGTGTGTGTGTGTGTGTGTGAATGCGTGAATGCAGGGCTAAAAGATGCCGATCAATAGCTTCCTCTTGGCAGTAGATTTACTGCAGCAGTAAAGTCCTTAACAAATATCTTGCCTGGCCACATCTCTTATTTCTGTGCCATTTGTTGTGCCTTTATCTTTATAAACTAGATCTCCTCCAGTTACAAGTTATGATGTCACCGCATTGACTGATTGGTCCATGTATCAATGAGTCGTTTAAGGAGAAAAGTGTTTAAAAACAGCTACCATTTGCTCTTTACATTCCTTAAAAGGCTGCTTAATGATAGATTACTTTTCATTCATGCTTAGTCCTCTGGTACACTATTTGCTACACACCTAAAATGGTACATATTTTAAATGCATTTTAACAATGGTAATTTAAACCAAAAACCCAGCAGAATGTATTATAGTTTCCGGTTTGTACCTGGAGGTGGCGATTGGTTTTCCTCTGCAGTGCTTTACACTTGGAAAACTGCAGAATTGATCATGTAAGTGCTGGAGTTTGAATTCTTTTGGCAGAGCAGAATTGAATGCTTTAGCCAAAAGGTGAAATATAATATATGTAATGTAATATTTTTTGTCTCGTTTGTTTTTGCTAAGTCAGAAACCCGAAGTTAAAAGGAAACACTTTTTAGACTATCTATTTCAGTTCTACTTTGCTCTTCGGTCTTTAAACCATTCTGTTATTAGACATCAATTATTCTTTTGCAAACTGACATTGTACATTGTTTGTGATCATTAATTTAAAATTAAGAATCTAGAGAGCATGATAAATCATAAATAGTCAATATTAAGAGAAGTAATTCCTGCCAAATCTGACTGCTAAGCCGACCGACTTCGAACCGGGGACTCGCCGCTCAGAGCATTTGCGCCCTAACAACTCTGCTACCGGGCCTTAGGACTTCTAACAGACAGCTTAGTTCGTCTAGATTCATGAGAAGAATTGGTTATCTAATTTTTTTACGAGGCTATAAACGGTACAATTCACACTTTACAGGGGTGCGGAGGTGACACATCTTGTATCTTTACCATGCTTAGATAAACTCTGAACTGTCTGCTGCTACAAACCCTGAGAAACTAAGTAGTTGACAGACGAAGAACCAAGGTCGCAGCGTAGTGCTCGTGTGTGTGAACTTTGAGCTCATTCATAAGAGTGTGTCTCACACCTCTGTTTACAGGACAGAGGTACAGTAGGCAGATAAAATATAGATGTACACACAATTTGTATATCTCCTGTCTCCATTATTATCGCAAAACAAATAAACTGAATGTAAGTCTGCCCTAAAAACACCGTTAGAAACCTTTATCATGTCCTCGAACCCCCCTTTGGGAACGTTGAATAAGAAAATCTGTTATCAAATCTGATAAGGGATGGATTAAAAGGTCAAAAGGTGAAATGTCCCAGCAGACAGGTGAAGAGGCTCCGATTTCCACAGTCCCACCGTGAGGGAGTCAAGCCATGCACACACACTAAATTGTCCCACAACCCACGAAGTGAAGCAGTGCTGTAGTTACGGTCATTGCACACACACACACACACACACACACACACACACACACACACACACACACACACACACACACACACACACACACACACACACACACACACACACACAGTATATGTGCGTTTTCTGATTCTGCAGCTGCATCGATTTTGAGTCCGACAAAGTTACAGAAGTGCAATGCTAAATCGATGGAGTCCTCTTAAGAAACTGGTGGCTTTGAAAGAAAACAAACTTCTAACACTGACCAATTCATGTCAAACAGATACAGTCAGTCACTTGTTTTTTTGGTATCTATGACAATAACACCACTCTGCAGTATCTCCACTTCCTACTACGTCCCTGTTTGTGGTTTAACCTGTTTAAATAACAGTTTGGAATATCATAGATTGCACAACAAGAAGGATGCAGTGACAGCAAGTGAGCATTTATCACTATCAAGTTATAACAATAAAATGTATAACAACTATACAATTTGAGGTGAGGTGAGGGGCCAGACGAAGAATGGTTCAAAAACCCTATGACACAACGAGGTAGAGATAGAGAGACCCTGCCCGGAGGAAGCCCGGGGCCCCCGTCTGGAGCCAGGCCCAGATGGAGGGCTCGTCAGCGAGCGTCTGGTGGCCGGGTTTGCCACGGAGCCCGGCCGGGTACAGCCCGAAAAAGCTACGTGGCACCTATTTCTCCACCACCTGTGGGAGGAACCTCTGGGGTCGGGTGCGCTGCCACACGGGGGGCAGTGAAGGTCAGGGGCCTCAACGGACCAGACCCGGGCGGCAGACGCTGGCTCTGGGGACGTGGAATGTCACCTCTCTGTGGGGGAAGGAGCCGGAACTGGTGCGGGAGGTGGAGCGCTACCGGTTAGATCTGGTGGGGCTTACCTCTATGCACAGTCTCGGTTCTGGAACCATACTCCTGAATAGGGGTTGGACTCTTTTCTTCTCCGGAGTTGCCCAGGGTGTGAGGCGCCGGGCGGGTGTGGGGATACTCACAAGCCCCCGGCTGAGCGCCGCTATGTTGGAGTTTACCCGGTGGACGAGAGGGTCGCCTCCCTACGCCTGCAGGTTGTGGGGGGGGAAAACTGACTGTTGTTTGTGCATATGCACCAAACAACAGTCAAGGTTTTTTGGAGACCTTGAGTGCAAGTCCTGCATGGGGTTCCAGTGGGAGACTCCATAGTTCTGCTGGGGGACTTCAACGCGCACGTGGGCGATGGAGATACATGGAGAATGTGATTGGGAGGAACAGCCTCCCTGATCTAAACCAGAGTGGTTGTTTGTTGTTGGACTTCTGTGCTAGTCGTGGATTGTCTATAACGAACACCATGTTCGAACACAAGTGTACTTGGTACCAGAGCACCCTAGGCCAAAAGGTCAATGATCGATTTTATAATCGTTTCATCTGATCCGAGGCCGTATGTTTTGGACACTCTGGTGAAGAGAGGGGCGGAGCTGTCAACCGATCACCATCTGGTGGTGAGTTGGGTCAGGGGGTGGGGGAAGACTCTGGACAGACCTGGTAAGCCCAAACGGGTAGGGCAGGTAAATTGGGAACATCTGGAGGAGGCCCCTGTCCGACAGACTTTCAACTCACACCTCTGGTGCAGCTTTTCGTGCATCCCTGTGGAGACTGGGGGCATTGAACCTGAGTGGACAATGTTCAAAGTTTCCATTGCTGAAGCTGCGGCAAGGAGCTGTGGTCTTAGGTGCCTCAAGGGGCGGTCACCCACGAACACCGTGGTGGACACCGGTGGTCAGGGAAGCCGTCCGACTGAAGGAGTCTTTCCGGGATATGTTATCCCAGAGGACTCCGGAGGCAGTTGCAGGGTACCGAAGGGCCTGAAGGGCTGCAACCTCTGCCGTGAAAGAGGCAAAGCAGCGGGTGTGGGAGAAGTTTGGAGAAGACATGGAGAAGGACTTTCGGTCGGCACCAAGGTGCTTCTGGAAAACCGTTCGCCACCTCAGGAGGGGGAAGCGGGGACCATCCAAGCTGTGTACAGTAAGGATGGGACGCTGTTGACCTCAACTGAGGAGGTAATAGGGCGGTGGAAGGAGCACTTTGAGGAACTCCTGAATCCGACTAATACGCCCTCTATGTTAGAGGCAGAGCTGGAGGATGATGGGGGATTGTTGTCAACTTCCCAGGCGGAAGTCACTGATGTAGTCAAACAACTCCACAGTGGCAAAGCCCCGGGGATTGATGAGATCCATCCAGAAATGCTCAAGGCTATGGGTGTGGAGGGGCTCACTTGGTTGACATGCCTCTTCAACATTGCGTGGATGTCTGGGACAGTGCCAAAGGAGTGGCAGACCGGGGTGGTGGTTCCCCTTTTCAAAAAGGGGGACCAGAGGGTGTGTGCCAATTACAGGGGCATCACACTTCTCAGCCTCCCTGGTAAAGTCTACTCCAAGGGGCTGGAAAGGAGGGTTCGGCCGATAGTCGAACCTCAGATTGAAGAGGAACAATGTGGATTCCGTCCTGGTTGTGGAACAATGGACCAGATCTTCACTCTCGCAAGGATCCTGGAGGGAGCCTGGGAGTATGCCCATCCGGTCTACGTGTGTTTCGTGGATTTGGAGAAGGCGTATGACCGGGTCCCCCGGGAGATACAGTGGGAGGTGCTGCGGGATTATGGGGTGAGGCGGTCTCTTCTCAGGGCCATCCAATCTCTGTACGACCAAAGTGAGAGCTGTGTCCGGATTCTCGGCAGTAAGTCGGACGCGTTTCAGATGAGGGTTGGCCTCCGTCAGGGCTGCGCTTTGTCACCAATCCTGTTTGTAATATTTATGGACAGGATATCAAGGCGTAGTCGGGGTGGGGAGGGATTGCAGTTCGGTGGGCTGGGGACCTCATCGCTGCTCTTTGCAGATGATGTGGTCCTGATGGCATCATCGGCCTGTGACCTTCAGCACTCACTGGATCGGTTCGCCACAGAGTGTGAAGCGGCTGGGATGAGGATCAGCACCTCTAAATCTGAGGCCATGGTTCTCAGCAGGAAACCGATGGAGTGCCTACTCCAGTTAGGGAATGAGTCCTTACCCCAAGTGAAGGAGTTCAAATACCTTGGTGTCTCGTTCGCGAGTGAGGGGACAATGGAGCGGGAGATTGGTCAGAGAATCGGCGCAGCGGGTGCGGTATTACATTCAATTTATCGCACCGTTGTGATGAAAAGAGAGCTGAGCCAAAAGGCAAAGCTCTCGATCTACCGGTCAGTTTTCATTCCTACCCTCACCTATGGTCATGAAGGCTGGGTCATGACCGAAAGAACGAGATCCAGGGTACAAGCGGCCGAAATGGGTTTCCTCAGGAGGGTGGCTGGCGTCTCCCTTAGAGATAGGGTGAGAAGCTCAGTCATCCGTGAGGAGCTCGAGTGAGGCCGCTGCTCGCTGCGTTAAAAGGAGCCAGTTGAGGTGGTTCGGGCATCTGGTAAGGATGCCCCCTGGGCGCCTCCCTAGGGAGGTGTTCCAGGCACGTCCAGCTGGGAGGAGGCCTCGGGGAAGACCCAGGACTAGGTGGAGGGATTATATCTCCAACCTGGCCTGGGAACGCCTCGGGATCCCCCAGTCAGAGCTGGTTAATGTGGCTCGGGAAAGGGTAGTTTGGGGTCCCCTCCTGGAGCTGCTCCCCCCGCGACCCGACACCGGATAAGCGGATAAAGATGGATGGATGGATGGATATACAATTTTATTTTCATTCTCTTTCTATATCTTTTCATTTCTATGAATCTTAACTCTTTTGGTAGATTTGTATCTACATTACTTATCCTATTCTTTTCCACGTCTTTTTTTGGCATTGTATATGTAGTGTTGCTATATGCTGACAAACAGGAATGACTAGAAATTTGTGCTGTGAACTAGAGGCTGGGAATGTACTTCCCTACCCAAACTTGTTACGTCTATTACCGGAGGAACACACAGCGCTGACGGGTCACAGAAATGCAGCAATATAATCCTGAAAAAAACAAAACTGCTTTGTCTTTCGTCAAATCTTTGAGCTGACCTTCAAAAAGGTCTGCGTCACTTTAAGAGTCATTGTTGTTTCACTTTCAACCTAAAAACTTTCAGTGAAGAGTTAAAGACAGCCACAGTTTTGGCGCTAATCTAAGCTGTGTTCACACCACAAGCAACTATGGAGGCTGCAGCTGCTCAGTTCCCTCATTTGTCTGGCTGCAGTTAAACTTTAAGGAAACAACTTCCTCCTGCAGCCGATCACAAAGCAGTGTTGCTACAGTGTGAACACAGAGTGGGGTTAATAAACACACCAGGAGTTTGACATGGCAACTGAAATGAGTGATCAAACCAACCAATCACAGTCTAACAGTCTACAGCTTGGGTGAGCAGACGTGCACTGTGGGACAACAATAGGGACGTCCTCCCCGCTGTATACTCACCAGAGAAATAAACTGTAGAGAGGAGGAAAAGACGGATGGAAGAAGAAGGGATGGAGATGGAGATAAAAAGAAGAGAGATGGGCAGGTGACACCCAGCCAGGAGGGCAGAGAGAGGTAAGAGTTAAAAGAAAACACTGGAAAAGAACCGGCAGCATGGTGAGAGACAGCGTAAACAGAAGAAAAGGGAGGAAGATTGAGGAGTGAAAGTCAAAGAGAGGACAAAAAAAAAAAAAAAGACTTTGGGAACCAAAAGAAATAGAGGATGAGGAGAGACACTAAGAAAACGCACAGAAAGAAAACACAAACAGGAAAATGAAAAAAGTGAAATAACAGAAACATGGCGCAAACAAACAATGACACAAATATACCTTTATTTCTCGCTGCTCCACTGATTTCTCCCATATCTGTTGGTCATAGGCGCCAATCTGGAAAAATAAACAAGAGGAAGGATTAATGATGAATAAGAGGAAAGCTACAGTAAGGTTTTAATTTAAGGAATAATGATCCGAACCACAATAAAGATTTTCTTAGACGCATCAACAAGCTTCACCTCAATGAAGAAGCTACATTTACTAAAGAAAAGTAAAAAATTATTTCCTTGAAAACAAAGTGAACTGCCAACGCAATGCATCATTATCATTATTTAAAGCCACATTATATCCCCATAACAACGGATTTTTACGATTGGGATAAGTCTGCAAAAACAAATCATTCTGGTTTGCATTTGGTGAGAGAGATCAGGATTATTAAAGCTCTTGCTTCATAACTGGAGCTGTCACGATCTCATAAAACAAGTTTACAACTGTGTCGCATGCATAGTGAATCTTTTCACCATAAATTAGGATTTTAATTTAGCAATCAGTGTTTAATTCTTACAGTTTTCACACGTTAAAACACCCCTTAATTAGCTTCTTTTTTTTTATCCTCTTGGGGCCCCATCTTTTGACAATATTACATATTCTGTACCAAATGGTTAGTTATCATTGAAGCTACATGTTAAATATTCAACCAAGACTCCCATGTTCTAGATTTCCAGTGTATATTTTTATACACGATTCCCCCCCCAAATTCTGTAATTTGTTTGGAAAAGAACATCAAAACAAATGTATTAAAAAAAAAAAAAAGTCTGCTACAGTTACGAGTTCTCTACAGTAAGCCTTCTTTCACCGTGTCCTTCTCTATTGTTTACTTTTTACCTCCGTCTTCACTTTTCTTTCTCATCCCTTAAGTAGAATTAAGAACCTGTGAAACTGGTCCAAAAAGGTCATGGCCAACAGGAAGAAAAGAAACCTCTCCTCCAACAGACATGATCTTGTGCTAAAGCCAGTTTTTATCAACGTTCCACACGCACGGTAAAGGGAGGAGGGTGTGACTCTGGGAAATGAATGCAGCAGCACCACCTGTCACACAGATCAATAGATCATCAGAGTGAGTGGGGAGAAGAAAGTGTGTGTGTGTGTGTGTGTGTGTGTGTGTGTGTGTGTGTGTGTGTGTGTGTGAGGCTAGGTGGAGTACACACTGAAGTAGATGTTTGACAAATCCTCGTGTATGCAGTGTGTCTGTATGAGCGTAGCACGACAGAGAGATGGACAAAAAGTGCCGTTAATGTGGGGACAAGACAGATTTGTACCTTGTCCAGACTGGCCTGGAAGAACACATACAAAACCAACACACTGCAAGGTACAATCTGTACAAACTTCACCCTGCCAGAGTTTGAATCCACACAGTTACGATTAGCAGATAATCCTCTGCTTCGACTGTTGAAAATGAAGGAGAAAAAAATGGAGGGAGGCTAAAGTCACAATTTGGTTGCTTTTCATTTTTTTACAGCGTGTGCAATTTTATAGACCGGATCATCAGATGATCCGACCTCAGCAGATTAGAGAGTGTGTGTGTGTGTGTGTGTGTGTGTGTGTGTGTGTGTGTGTGTGTGTGTGTGTGTGTGTGTGTGTGTGTGTGTGTCCAAGGCATCTAGTCTGGGTCACCCCCCAAGCTTGCCAGTGGAAAGTCTGCATCTTTAATGAGACTTCATTAAACATGGATAGAAAGAGAGAAAGAGGGAGGAAGAGGGGGGTCAAAGACAAAAAAAAAAAAAAGAAATTAAAATAAAAAAGGGTGGAGAGAAGAAAGGTGTCTATAATGTTGGTTAGAGGGTTACTTTATAAATCATTCACTCTTCTGGATAGTTAAACAAACAAAAAAAATAATAATCCCAGAGCCGCGGTGCCTTGGGACATCCCTGTGTCAACCACCAGATACCAGCTAGATTAGATGTGGGTCAGGCAGTGTGTCACGTTGCGCCCGTGCCCACGTCTGACCCTGATCTAAAGATGGGTCGTCCTGCAAAACTTTTATTTTGACACGTATCATGCTTTTAAGGCTTTGCTTTCATTTTGAAATACTGATTTCTGCTGGCAGGTCACACCTGTCATCAGACAGACAATTACTGCTTTCCGGGTCAAATCAAAGCAGATGCCTAAACTTCTGTAACTGTTAACTTGGCACACAACTTATTCAACTTGTTTTGTCTTGTAAGTAGCTGTGTCCTATGAGTTTATTGGGCTGTATATCAGCATGTCTGCAAAAACAAGAGGATTAACAGTTAAAAAGGGACCGTTTCAATAATTTCTAAGATTTAAAGTTCATTCTTGACCTTGAAAACAGCAGACAAAAGCACTAAACTCAACTTGTAAGCTAACTTGTTGAAGTGGTCAGAAGCATGGACATTTTAACATCTCTAATTTCATGACAACTGAGCATCGTGTGATGTAATCGATAGCTCCAGAGCAGCTGTACACTAAAGATTTTGGTCTAACATGCGGCCAACCTGAAACAATTTAAAAAAGTAACATTTCTTCTTTTCCCCTCTTTATTTGGCAAAGCAGCTGCATATTTTACCTGATGATGAAATGGAAAGCTACAAAACAGCTACTAAAGTCCATCCTGCTTCCTTTTCCACGCCATGGAGACAGAGATGCCGGAATATTTCAGGTTTTTGTTTAGCCATTTCTTGTAAAATTGACACTCCGGTTATTGTAGTATGTACATTAAAAGGGAAACTCACTTTCCACTTCTCCTCAATTACAGAGCTCACCACTACTTCATAATTGTCCAACTAGTGATTTCAGTCTTCTTAAGGCCCGGGACACATCAGGCCGATTATCGGCCGTGGGACAGTCTGGCAAGGTCAGTGACTCAAATCTGTTCAGTGTGTCCCGTGCCGTCGTCCGTCTGGGGGGCTGTCAGCGTTCATTTTGGCCGACCTGACATGTTCGGTCGGCGGCAGGGAAATCGGGACTCACCTGGAAATGACGAGCGCAATGAGGTGACTACAGTATCTCAACTGACCTTTGTTGAGCTGAAATGAAGACAGATTCAGCAACTGCATGGCCTATTTCTTGCTTAAAATGTTCTCATAAACACATTTCAGTGAACTATTTTAGTACAATATGAGATCGTATTCTGAACGGCCGCCATGACAGTCTGGCTCTCAATATCCGGAGAAAACAAACCCATGTGACGCGTTCGTCCAATCAGCTGTCGGTTTTCATTTCGTGGGCAACATTACAGATTAGCGCCGCCTGCTGTTATGGAGATGTATTACGTCTCATCTCCTCTCGTCTTTTTGGTGTGTTCTGTGGCAGTTTTTTGGACCTCGGGGACGCGACTGATCATATTGACGGGGTTTTCTGTCAACGGTCGCCCGTTGGCTATATGTGTCCCGGCCTTAAGTCAAATTTCTGCAGCAGGAATTAACAGCAGTTGCTATTGCTTCGGATTTCTTTTTTGTATTGGAAGTTTTGCCCCCGTTCGACTTTTTCGCTGCAATAAGGCACTGTAGATTACTCCTCTGTTCATTTCCCCAAATAAATTGCAATTTAAAATCTGACATTATGACTGGGCTGTGACTTATTGACAAATGTGGATCCTGAGGCTCCACCAGTTGCGAACAAATGGGCTATTCTGAGCACCGGATAGCATTAAATCTGTCTGAGTGACTGACCAACTGTATGACATTTGGGCTGACAGCTAATTTGCCACATCACTCAACCTAACACACACACACACGTTTGATTGAGTGTATGTGGAGGAAAGCCAGAGGACACACATGACCAGACAACACAGCAGAAAGAGAAAGAAGGAGAGAGGGTGTAGATAAGGAGGAAGGCAGGTATGGAAAGAGGAGTCATTTTCAGACACACAGGGCGCATCCCCTTGTTATCGAAAAAAAAAAAAAAATTTTTTCTTTGCCTCTTCCTTTCAATGATAAAGAATTCAAAATGAAATAAAAAAAGATTGCTTTAGTGACTGCCATGAGTTAAATATTCTTGTTCAAATGGCACACTGATTTCAATGAGAAATCAAAGACTGGCAATTTGACAAGCAAATCGAGCACCGAGAGTGCACCAGAAGGGAAGAGGACGGGGCCAAGTGTGCCGCTGCGGCAGTGCTGGGGTCACCATGGTGACGGATGGAGGGATGATCCAGGGAGGGAGAGAGAGGGATTATGGCAAGCAACAGAGTTATATAACAACTGCCTCTGCAATGGAGGGGCACACACAGGTTTGGGAAGTGTTAGGAGGTTTGTGTTCAAGTGCGTGTCTACAGTTGACATTCATAAGGTTTAACACATTAAGCATATCAGCTGTCAATAATTGTTCATCAGTGTTAATTATTGCCATCCATCTGCTATATGTTATTATAGACTAGCTTAGTCAATTCTGATAACCAAACGTTTTTGCTGGTTCGAGATTTGCTGGTTTTATTTGTTTTACTTTATTGTAAATTGAAGACTACTTCGATAGCAGCACCTTGAGCTCTGGGAACTTACATTAGGCCTTTTTCCAAATGTTTCGACATCGTATAGACTAAAAACAAATTATCAATTAATTGAAAAAATATCCAACAGATTTACTCATAAGATGGGCTGTGAACCCAAATGTGGCTTGTTCAGGTGCTGGGTTTTCAAATCTTTGAAAATTCATTGGTAATAGGCCCTTAAAACTATGGGAAACTACTGGGTATAACATAAAGTCCTTTCCTTCTGTACTCTATGGCTTTAGCCAAGTTAAATAAATCAACAAAATCTATTTTAGGTCTCTGTATTCATCGGTACTCTCCACTGTGGAACAGGGTGTGATGGAAAATCCCTCATCTATTTCATTTTTGGAATCGCCTATTTACATACACCTGTCTAGGTGTGGTGAGCTTTGGCACACCGATTAACCACCCGTTGAAACGCACAAAGGCACTGCTAGTGTGTGTACAAGGATGCTTTCAGTGCAGAGTGGTTTGTACAACGAATGGAAAGTTTTCAAGGACCGAATGTATGAATGAATCCAAATGAGGAATGCAACTAATGATTATGTTCATTATCCATGAATTTGTCTTTTTTTATGAAATAATCATTCAAGATATTGAACTGATAAACAATTAACTGGTTATCAAAATGGCTGTCAGTGGACTTCAATTAAACAACAAATAATGTCACAGAAGTGTGTGAAAGATGATTTAAAAAGTAATGTGGGTCAGGCAGCTGGTTGTGACGTGCAAATTAACCCTCTGCTGTTTTCAAGTGTGACTATGGTAACGGACACAAAGAGAGGGGTTGGTGTAGAGTGTGTAAGTTCTATTTTCAGCTCAGACAGGTGTGTGTGTGTGTGTGTGTGTGTGTGTGTGCGTGCGTGCGTGCGTGCGTGTGTCAGATTGAAAACTCTTCACTCGCTTCGGAAATGTCCTGTTGTGTTTCTAGCGGCTAAACAGAGACTTTTCTGCCTGTTGAGCTTCATATGAAAACTGGTTAAATGTTGTACAGGTCATTTGTTAGCAGTCATGGGTTCAGCAATAAAGTCATAAGATGATGATTATTTTACCTATCAATGAATCGGCAAACATTTTTTTTTTTCCAATTTCAAAGAACCCAAGGCCACATATTCAAATGTCTTTTGTTTCACAAACAGTCCAACATAAAAAAAATAGCTATTCAGTTTACTATCATATTAGACTAAACAAAAGCACCAAATCCTCATGAAATAGAGGCTGGAAATTACTTAAACAATAAACAATTATCAAAAGAGTTGCACATTCATTTTTCTGACTGATCAATTAATTAACTTACTCATCTTTCCAGGTCTAGATCAGCTTATTTTACAGAAAATCTGAACATAATTATAAATGCCGCAACTAACAATTATTCTCATAATCGATTAATCTAACGATAATGTTCTCAATTAATTGTTTTGTTTATACAACGTTAGAAAATAAACAAAGGGTGTGATTTCTCATTTTGTGGAATGGATGGAAAGGAAAATGCACACTCGTGTCCTACAACTGAAGAATTGACCAAATAAGTATGAAGATATAAATATATACTATATAAATAGCATATGCAGCTATTTATTAATTCATGTGTTGCCTCCTCTACTCTAAATATATTCATGTCCTCCATATATAAACTCATTTCATCGCTCTGAGCGCACAGATCTCACACGCATAATAAGGTCATGAACTATCATGCTTATGTCTTAAAGACTTAAAGCCACCACCACAAATAAGCTATAAGCTGATTTATTACAGTGCAACTTTTAAGTTTAAATATATCACTGACATGCCATAAGAAGCTGGTCATTGGCCTCCCTCTAGACTATACTAAGCATGTGTCAGACAAAAAAAAAGTAAGTCTGGCTGGTACTGTAACAGATCTAGACTACACGGCTGCATATGTCCTCACTGTAATATGGGTTTGGCAAGGGACTGTGGTGAGAACAAAAGCAGCTTCCACACAAACAAACAAACAGTCTATAAGAAGCCTGTCTGCAGACATAGCACAGTCAGAAACATACTGTGAGTCATACGGGGCACTGCCTGTAGGCTGGTGAGAGGCAGACGGGAAGTTCAGCTTCAAGGACATACAAAACAATACAAAGAAGATACAAAACTAAATGGAACACAAACAGAACAAAATAAATAAGGTGCCAGGCGGTTTACAAGATTACATTAATAGTCAAAATGTTGTTACATTTGTAACATTTCGGGAGCACGATAAAGTAACGTGAATAAATGAATCGTGTTAAACGCTACAGGGCTCAACAGTAAAGGTTGATTGAGTCAATTGGCAACCGTTTCGTGGTAACGTCAGCCTATGATTAGCTACAGTAGTAATAGGATTAAACACGGTTAAAATGCTGACAGTTAAACGGTGTAAAAGTGTGACTGTATTTCACTGTAGAGGATTCCAACAGCGGGACGTTCAACAGTCTGCCGCTAAAGCTATGAGCTAACAGACACAAACTAGCACTGGTCACTGCTGTTGTCTGAAAAACAACAGTGTTTATGGCACTCATGGCATTAAAATTATCTTAAAAAAAATATAAACAAAATAAATGTTACTCTGGATAGTGCCCTGAACATTCAGTTTTTACAGGGATCATTTCTTTAGTAGAAAACAGTGCCAGTGTTTACGTAAATTCTCCTTCTTTAACATAATAAATTAACAAAAGTTCACATTTCAGAGACCTTTTTTTTTTGGTGCCCCCCAAAGATGTTTCAGCCCCCAAAGGAAAATCACCAGCACCCAAATGAAGAATTCAGAATAAAAATAGCAATTAAAATCCTCTCTAAATGTGTTTAAGAGCAATTTACCAAACAACCGTTGAAAAAGCAGAAAATATACTTGAAAGCTTTCTCAGTTTTATCTCTTAAGTCAGGCTGTACGGGACTGTACCGTTGATTTATTGAACCGGTTTTGTTAATTTGGGTTTCATTTCATTCAAGCATAATATACATTTTTGTTTATCAAATTGTCAGAAATAACAGGTAAACGCATAGATTTCGGTCAAATGAGGTAACACAGACTCATTGCCTTTACTGTTCGAGGCCCGATCATGCTTGTGGTTGTGTGTAGTCATCCCCCAAAATACCGTTCTAAGGCAGGAAAAACCCTGAGAGACTTAAAACAAATTAATAGAAGGAGACCAATCCATAGTCCTCACTCTTGATAGTATCTACAATATAACCTTAGGGATCCTGATCAAAATGACACCACCACTAATAAAAGCCAAGGCTACAAAAACACAATAGTTTTTTTTTTCCACCATGCAAGGCCACCTAAATACTCTCCTGAGGGCAGTTTGTTTATTTGGCGCGATTTCAGGGGTTTGCTTAATACTAAACCACAGACCATCTCTTGCTGTCTCTTGTATTTTTAGCATGAACATACAAATTTAAGAGCTGCAATGAACCCGTCTTTGCCCGTCGAGACTTGTCTATCTGCCGTGTTATTGGTCAGCCTGTTAACCACAGCATCAATAAAGATATTTGAATCACTAGAGATAAATCAAATCATTCTGTCCTGGTAAATGTAAATGGACTGTTTTGATATAGCGCTTTTCTAGTCTTAACAACTACTCAAACACTTTTACATAGTACAGGAACCATTCACCCACATTCATACGCTGTCGCCGAAGCTGCCGTACAAGGTGCCACCTGCTCATCAGATAAACATTCACACACATTTACACTCCAATTCGCAGCATTGGGGGCAACTCGGGGTTCAGTGTATTGCCCAAGGACACTTCGACATGGGACTGCAGGGATCAAACCACCAACCTTCGGATTGGCAGGCGACCGCTCTTCCACTGAGCCACAGCCGCCCCTGGTGACTCAGCAAAGACAACAAAGCAAGCCATGGTTATGACGTCTAGCAAACCAAAGTGTCTGTGTTTTATCTCCTTTACGTTTAGTTAGGTGGAGTGAAAAAAAAACACTGAATAGAGCTAAAGTAGCCCTGAGGACAGTTAGGCAGGTAATCTGCACCTTAAAAAGGGTGTACTCATTCATGACTCAGCAGTTGTCGTCACTGGTGTGCCTCTGCCCAGACAGGCGCAGCCACATGAACACACAGAATTATTTTTAAGAAAACCTTGATTTTTAATCTAGTTTCTTAGACTAATCTTATGGTGAAAAGGTGAAATTGAGGACTTGAGACCTTTTTTGTAACGTTACCTGCAATTAAATGTAGGACTAATTCAAGAACCAAAATAAAGAAGCCAAGCAGGGGAAAATAGTAGTTTGTCTCATGCAGACAGCAGTGTTTAAGAGTTTAGACCTGTAATTAAAGTCTGTAACCTCTCATAGAAGACATTTTGAGTATGAGCTGATTCCAGTGAAAGCTTAGGTCGCAATCTACGTATGCCAGGTGCAAGCAGAAGATCAGAGACAGACAGACAGACAGGCAGACAGACAGACAGGTAGATTGTGATTGACAGATGAAAGACAAAAAAAGAAGGCAGACATATAGAGACAGAGAGGTCGTGGAGAAATAATAACAGGCAGACAGACAAGCAGAAGAGGCCTAAGAAGAGACAGATGATCATAACAGACAGGCAGGTTTGTGAGAACAGACAGACAGGGTGTGTAAGCTGAGAGCAGCAGGGGGAGCAGCGCTGGAGTCCAGCAGAGGATCTGATATCTGAGACCATGGAACAAGAAGACACACAACACCGGCCTGGTTTCACAGTGTGCCGAATGGCTCGACTCTGATGCTGCTGCTGACAGCACTCAAGAGGTCATTGCCAAAATACTGTATCAAAACTAGTCTGCACACTCAAATATAATGACCTTTTTTGCAACTCTATATCTTCACTTTCTGTGTTAAGGGAGAAAAATTAAGAAAGAGATATGCCTTCTGCAGAGCACAACAGAGCTAGACCGATAAATCGATATTATTCTATTGCAGATCTATTGATATCTTCTGTGCATACACTCTGATAGCATCCCATTGTGTCCACTCCTGGTTTAAAATACTTAACAAGTAGTAAAATCTCACCCATTTGTCACTATAAAATTACTTTGATAGAACTGTATGCAGATTGTCATGCCCAAAATTCCACATTTAGGTAATGACAACTGAGCAAACTTAGCTGAGGAAAACTGAGATGCAGCTGAAAGCTTCAGAAAAAACTACAGAGTTTTCTTTGTTATGTTTTTTTTTGGTCAAACATTAAAACACCTTTAATGTACTTTACCGTATTCTTCTTTTTAGCTGTATTTACTTAGGCAAGCCCTGTTTGCTATATTTCTATGCAATTTAAAGAATTTTTGGCAAAAATAGTTACACTTTCTTTTTGTCTGAGGAGACTCGTCTTTAGGCATTTCTTATATATTGATGCACATCTGTACATCCATGTGTAAACACATGCGTAGAAAACTAGGCACAACGACATTCATTGGCTGATGAAGGATTTTTCTGCAGGAAGAGACTGCTTATTCAATTCAGAATTTGACTGCACCATCTAATGTAAAGCAAGGCTCTCTAGAGTGACACTTTTCGCAAAGCGTGATGATAGATGCAATGAGTTCAAATATTAAAGAGAACATACACTGCAAAAATGTGATTTTAAAAAAAAAATACAACTAGCTCAGATATTGACATGCAAGAACCAAGCCGGCGTGCAAATGCAAGAAATGAACGGCGTCTTACCTTTTTCTGGTACCACACCACAGCATCTTTTACTTTGGAAGCCATTTACATTTCCCTTCTCCCAGCCTAGGGCATCTTAGACTGAAAACACATAGAGAGAGAGAGCGCAGTGTGAGTAATAAGGAGGATGACTGTGGTATAGTTACCTGGTTGGAAGGTGTGTCCTGAAAACTGACCACCCACACACACACACGCACTTGCGCACACACACACACACACACACACACACACACACACACACACACACACACACACACACACACACACACACACACACACACACACACACACACACACACACACACACACACACACACACACACACACACACACACACACACACACACACACGGAAAGATTTGGGAACGGCTTTTGGATCCATGGGTGGTTTGGTGTGTGAGGAATTGGCTTCAGGCTCATACACTGACAAACAAACGCACACAGTTCAACTGAAGAAGTGCTTGTGTTGAACGCTGCATTCCAGTCACGTGTCCAGATTAGAGATGGGCGCCATGGAGAAAATCAAATACAATATTTTTTACTAAATAAGTCAATATTGATATTGTTTGCAGGGTTAACGATCGGTGCTTTCGCACTCCGGTCGCAAAGACGGTGGATCTGCAAAATGGTCTGGGGAAAGAAAACACCACATAAAGTTTTTAATGAAGTTAACTCTGTTCACACAATACAGTAATTTGAGCTATTTAAACTAATTGGACTCAAGCGCCGGATGTCATTCTTTATCCTGGGAATGTAGTTCAGTCGATCCAGACTAGCTGGGGTGTTAGGCTTCATATCAAACCGGTTTGAAAAGGTTTACACCGGCCCAAGCCTAGTTCAGAGTAGAGGTGTTGAAATTAATCAAATAATCGATACATCGAATCGTGGACATGGACGATGCTGCATCGATAATCGGCTGGCTCATAATCGATTATTTCTGTTTACAATTTAATGTAGGCCTAACAACATTTCTGTTTCCATATTCTGGTATGTTTTGCACATTCAGGAAGTGCCATGTGCTCAGTGGCATATAGTTTTATGTATCCAATGTATTTAGCATTAGAGCACTGCAGAATTTTTAGTTTTTGAAGCTTGAAAAGCTATGAATTAAATATCCTACATGGCTTTAATAGAAAAATGTATTTGACGCATCGAGATATCGAATCGAAGACATGATAATCGTAATCGAATCGGGAGATCAGTGAAGATTCACACCTCTAGTTCAGAGTGTACATAAGGTCTGCAGTGTGGGATTACAGTAAATTGTCTTTGAAACAGGATGTTGTGGTGGTGGACGAGAGCTTATTGGTTGTGGTAAAAAAATTAACAAGAGAAAAGGAATGTTTCCATTCAAAGGAATGGAAGGGTAGTTGACACTGAGAACAGAGAAAAGAGACTCCTTTAGGTAACGTTACATTTGACTACAGCAAATTTCTAATGCTTATATGGGACAGGTTAAGACTTTAAAAGTAGAAACCTCTTTCGGTCGGTGGAGGTGAAAGAGGAAGACAAGGAGAAGAAGATGTGGTTAATGAGAAGCTGTAAAAGTGGAAAACATGGGGCTTCGTGGTAAGCCACTCTCCATGCCCACTTCTCTCTCTGGCTCTCTGCCTTCCTCCTCTGTTTTTGTCTCTTTTCCATTTTTCTGTTACAGAAGTGCACAATGTTGTCCTGTTGTGTGAGTGGGAGTGATGGAAGGGCAGAAAGATGGAGAGTGATGAGGGAAGTGGCTGCAGGCCAGGATGACTCAGGGCAGCAGCGGTTATCAGGAAAAATAACTCAATCCAATGGAATGTGGCAAAGTTAAAGTTAAAGCATAAATGAAGTTTGCCATCTCCCCTAAGCTTTTCAAGCTTGACATAAAAAAAAAAAAAAAAAATCTCTTTTATCCTATAACCTTACACTCAAAGTTTGAACCTTTAAAGTGAAAACACCCTGCTGTGATGCAGTTTACCATAAAAGAAATGTGCGTGTCATACTACAGGACTGTTTGACAGCTCCACAGCTTATCTGCTAACAGCCAAACTGCAACACTTTAGTGTTTATATGTGCGATAAAATCGCCGCCTCAAACAGAGCATTAGTACGAGTATGTCAATGTCCTTGTGTTCAAAGCCACCATCGAAACGTGAAAAGCAGGAAGTAGAGAAAATCTTCTACCCTGAGTGTGAACCATTTCAACTTCAAGCACAGAAGCCTGCTAATAGTATTAACTGAGCACATGCACCAAACCACCAGCTGACTTATGCTGAAAACTGCAAAGAACCCTGTTCCTTTACCCGTAAATGCTGCATGCACGCTGCTCATAAGGCTGCACGAATGTGAGTGTATATGCATTTCTGCGCACCCCCCCCCACACACACACACACACACACACACACACACACACACACACACACACACACACACACACACACACACACACACACACACACACACACACACACACTTTTGCCGCAGAAGGCCAGAGACATTTTAAGCAACAGGAAGAAAGTCTCTTGCTTGCTGCTGTCTACGATCATCACTCCCCCCTCCATCTTCCAATGCTGAACAGCACTATTCTGACATCATCCACTTGCTTTTTGCTATTACCCATACATGCAAAGAGACTGAGAAAGAGGTGATAGAGGCGGTGAAAGAAAGGGATAGTGAACAGACCAAGAAAGAGAGGAAGAAGGAGGACATCTGTAAAGAGCAAACACCATATGGAGGGTGAGAAAGCAAGAAACGTATTCTGAGAGAGGAAGAGTTTATTTCTCATTCACACATAACCCGCCCATCTTTAACACATATTCACACACTTTGTTGCTGCTCTAAACAGAGACAAACTATTTAGCTCTGCAATGAGCAGAACATATTTCCTAGGACAAGTGACTTCTATGAAGAAAAAAAAAAAAAAGATCACCGTTAAAAACGAAATCACCCTTTAAGTCCATAATAAAAATGCATTGGTGTACAATTACTGCAGAGCAACAACTGCTAACAACAAATAAAGCATGACCAGAGAGAACAAAAACACATTATCTAGACAGACAAACCGATCGGAACAACACCCCATCATTAGCGGAGTTGGACCACAAACGGCAATGTTTTCTGTTTTTAACTCTCTGACAGCTTTAAGACTTTAAATCCTCCCCATGCAGAGACAGTGATAAGACAAAAACAGGCGGATCTTCCCTGTTTAAAGCCTCAAAATCCCCTCTTCATACCAGTGGGATGCCAACACATTATCAGACAAAAACACACACAGACACAGGCTATTGCCTAATACGGCTTCAAACACATGATTAGCTGTAAACTCCCAAGTTATTATTTATGACATACAATAACAAGAAGAAATAGGCTGTTTCAGTTCTTTCTTAACACTTTTTCCAAAACCACACATTCACAGTGTTCCCAAAATACACTGTGGTTTGCTAGGGGGTATTTAGGGAACAGAGCCGAGACAACAGACGCACACGCAGCTGTTTTCTTTACAATGTCTATGAATCCTGTGACCAGAATATACGTATGTCTAAAGGAGTATTTTTCTGTGAGCCTCCTAGATTTGAGGCTACAGTTCTGACCCCAAATCACATAATTTAAAAAGGCTGTAATGTTTTTTGTTCATCAGCAAACTCGCGTCAGCAAGAAAGCTTCGTTCACAAAACGCAACCCATTACAAAGCTCTCAAAGAATTCAACAAGCGCACGCTCGCACACGCACGCACGCACGCATGCAGGGTCTCCAGCCATCCGGCTTGCCAAGTCTGTCTGACCAGTAGTTTGTCTGAACTGACCCATTTACAGAAAAAGAGAAAAAAGGTCAAGCAAGACAGTGTGTATTGTGTAGGCCACAGTTCATATGAGGGCTCTTTTTGTGCCTGGGTGTGTGTGTGTGTGCGCACGTACATGCATGGGTGTCAGTGCATTGTGTGAGTAGGAAATGGTTGAGTGTAATTAGCCATATGTCTCTTGCAGACAATGTATTATGTTAATGTGAATGAGCATCAGTGGTAGAAGTTGAGTCATAAATGCTGTGTGTGTGTGTGTGTGTGTATGTGTATGTGTGTGTGTCATCTTTATGTGGCTTAATGCTGCCTTCATGGGGGGGGGGGTAAGGAAAAAGAGTAAACTTAAATGACACGTTTAATCATCAAAGGTTACTTTTTAGTGAGTTTTCAGACCTCAAATGTTTTTTGAAAAATTAGTATTTTAATTATATATTCTAGAGTAAGTGTGTGTCTGAATGCTGATTCACATTTATATTCAACTAGTGCAGTATCCTTTTGGAGTTCAGAACAGGCTGATTGCTTGGTTCCCAGATTTTTTACAACTTTATCTTACTTTATCTAACCATAATCAGGAGCGGCTCGGCTGCAGCGTAGCGATGTGCCCCAGGCGAAGGAAAGAGAGAGAGGCCGGTTCAACCTGCTGGAGAAGCTGCCACAGGAGGATACGTAGGATAAACAGCAATCAGTTGACCACTTTTTGGCATGACAGCCGGTGAACAGCATCAATAAGGGGTGTGGCAAGAGATATAGCAACTCCCTGCCCCTGCTGCTGTACTGTGCCCTCGGGAGACACACACAGATTCCTTGATTTATAGTCCAATGTAAACATGTATTTGGATTGTTTTTGTGCACCTGAGCGCCATCATACTCCTAATATTTAAATAGTGTAGGTTTATATAAAATATAGAGGGTGGGTATCTTATCTGTACTTAAGCTAGAGGATGGTGTTGTTGGTAGCATCAAACCATGTCAAATAACACCCGGCCCTTGTGCTCAACTCTTAAAATAGAAATAGAATGTCTGTTAGAGCAGATCAGAATCTGCTAACAAACGTTACATCAGGATGAACTGAGAGCGGATGTAAACTCTTCTGCATTTATAAGATTAGATACCAGTCACTAGTATTTTAGTGCGATAAGTACTGCCTTCCCTCTCTTTATCTTTTAGACACTTCTTCCGGTTGCTCACAGATCTTTATTTTAGTTGGCTTGATGCTATGTTTACACGTGGCCGGGTATTTTCATAAACTGACATTTCAACCTCTCCGTTTTCAATAATAACATCGTGCACAGCTGTCAGTTTTCAGAAAAGTGTTCGTTTACATGTATGTGTGTGTGTGGCTAACGTGGGCTTGACTGACTGACTGACTGACTGACTTACAGACTTACAGACATACATACATACAGACAGACATACATACATACACCGTCAAGAGCATGCCAAACCTGTAGGTGGCAGTGTAACAAGAAGCTCAATCCCACGTTAGCCAATCAGAATCCCGAAAATAGCAACAGCAGCAATGAATCACTTCCTCTTTCTCTCTCTTGGCTGCCTAAACCTCCGTTTGTCTCAGTTTACATGCAAACAATGTTTTCCAAAATCTCCACTCTGGCAGGAGTTTTTTTTTAATTTTTTTTTAGGAAAGAACGTTTTCAGAGGCGATTTCTCCATTTGTGTGTAAACGAAGGGCACTGTCTCAGTTTTTCAAAAAATAACCACGTACATGTAAACGGGGTTTGAGATGAATGTATATCACCTCTTGGATTGGCCAAATGAATCTCTGAAGTAGGGCGGCAACTAATGATTATCTTCAATTGCAATTCATCTGACAATCATTATAAAAGGCAAGACATTGGTAAACAACGCTGTCATATGATCACTATGTAAACACTGCAGTAGCTTAACTTGAGTCCTGCCTGGCTGGAGCAGATGACCAATCATAGAAGACCAGTTTGGAGTTGCGTAACACTTAGCCTAGAGTAGAAAAAACTGTTGAAAGCGGAGCGTTCAGAACAGATGGAAATCTGAATGTATTAGCTCACGGGGATTTCTCTGAAATACGTTAACCTCATTATTATATCATTAGTTTTGGCCACGTTAAACATGAAAATCCAACATTATAGATACTAGTACAGTGCCTATTGAAAATGGGCCTGTTTGGAACGGGCCGATTGCTTTGCCGGTGGTATTGCTGTTCACAGAATTCTTCAAAACCAAATTGTACCCCAAAATGACTTACAGATGGACCCCAAACCACTTCATATGCAACTCCACTGTATAGCCTACTACTGACTTACAGTGTAGGCTACGTCTACATCAGAGGAAGACATTGCACTACTACATTTACCTGACAGAACAGGGCAGATTCAGAATGTAATCACAAAATATCACAATGACAATGTGGAGTAATCAGACATTAGCGTCATGGACTTATGGCAGTGCGCTACCCACCCGGCCCGTTATGAGAGCTAATCAGCACATATCTGCATTAATCAATCACCGGAACCGGACTGTTTGTGTGTGTGTGTGTGTGTGTGTGTGTGTGTGTGTGTAGTGTAGAGAGAGAGAGAGAGAGAGAGAGAGAGAGAAAAAAAAAAAAAAAAAAAAAAAAAAAAAAAAAAAAAAAATTAACGAATTTAACACTTCAGCAGAGGTGTTAATTTGCATACAGGTTTAGTGGCTTGACAGTTAATGGTAAAGTATGGATTTGATTTGCGGGGGTATTTTGCCATGGTAACGTTATTAGTGTTGTACGTTAGCAGTAGACTTAATTAACCCGACCCAGGGTGGGTCTGATGAAAAGTGCTGTATCTGCCCGGTTCAGCTCTGAGATTTTCTCGCATTGCACAGCGCTGTGAAGGAATAATCATATGTTACGTTCTGCCTCTGTTTAGAAGTGGTGAATGTAGGCTACAGCTCACAGCAACTTAATACTATAGAGTGCCTGGCTTATATCCAGCAATCATGTAGCTAACGTTGGAAGCAACGCTGCTGTAAAGCATTCTGTATGTGGCGTCTGCGTGTGCATGCAGGTTACCTCCCCCCCAAACACAGACACACATACGTATACATACAGACACGTCTCGCTTTATTAGATAGATGACAGGAAATACGGAAAAGCATCATAGTTCCACTTTAAATTAAGGGAGGCGGGAGGGTTCATTTGACAGGCTTCATTTGTTTTTATATGGAAGCTGGGGAAAGATGCAAAATTTGGCCTGAAAAAAAAGGCCGTAATACTGCTGAAAACTCCTTGGGCACTGATCTCTATCAGTGTTGACCACAAAGCTGTTTCAGATGGACAAATGACTAGGGCTGTGCAAATAATCTAAATTGTAATTGTGATTGTGATTATTTTGCACATTACCTTTTTCAAGTAAACTCTTATTTTGTCTTATGGGTTAGGGTTAAGGGAAATTTCACAGTTTAAGGTGTTTTCACAGTTGATTTTACAGTTTTTTTTATTTCATCAATTGCGACATCTTTCCAAAAGTCACTGAGTAATCGTGTTTAATAATTGGGATTTCAATATTGACCAAAATCATCGTGATTATGATTTTTTCCATAATCGAGAAGCCCTACAAATGACAGAAGTACATACATAAACAGTAGGACAAAATCAAAGGAAAAGCAGAGAAAGAGGAATTTCTCTTGCCTGTGACTGCTGGTTCGGTGTTATGTTTCTCTGGGATGTCTAAATAAAAACATGAGCACAAGAGGAGACCTCCTTCACGAGTCTGGTAACTCGTGATGTGTAACACGAGCCGCTACCTCGCTCTCTCTGGGTGCTCCATTTCATGATGGGTGCAGGTTACATCTCTGAGCTGGGCCGAGGTGGGGCACGGGTGTGTGTGGGTATGTGTGCATTTAAGTAAGTGTGTATGCGTTTGTTTGCATGCCTAGGAAATAGGACGCTGCTCAATCAACGGTAAAGGGATTCTGAGAGTGAGTGTGTGAAACAGAAGGGTGGTGGGAGATGGGGATCGTGTTTTCCATCATGTAGGGTGAATCCTCGAGAATCTCAAATGACACTACACTTGACCTATACAGGGCCATGCACACACACACGTAACGTAACATAACGTTGTGCAAGGAGAAGCAAGAAGAGAAAACAAATGAGAAGATGACTATTTTGCAGCTAAGCTTTTAAATCACAGCACAGACTCAGTCAATATAGTTTCAGCCACAACCTGTAAAATACCACTCCATAAATATTCAAACAAGCTTACTACAGTTTATACTAGATGTTTTGAATCAGACCTTGGAACTCCTCAAAAAGACAGCCGACCAACATTTCTGACACGCCAGAAATCTATCCGATCAGCAAGAATATTGATCGTTCAGGCAATTAATCCACGTCCTAACACCTCTAAAACCGGACCTCAAATTCTGCTTCACAAAAGCAGCTCTTTCTAGTGAGCTGCTGTGCTGGCTTCAATCCGATACAAAGTCAAATCATCCTATATTTATGTCATATAACATTTGGAGGTTTTGTCAAATAATAGATTACAATACAATGCATTTTCTGGACGTAGGAACATGAAGACTGTGTGTGTGGCCACACACACACACACACACACACACACACACACACACACACACACACACACACACACACACACACACACACACACACACACACACACACACACACACACACACACACACACACACACACACACACACACACACACACACACACACACACACACACGTCAGGCTGTGTAGCTGACTGGTGTTTCGTCCTCACAGCCAAATAAAGACAGGAGCTGGACATTTGGAAAACAGAGAGACGGTCAAGACTGTCTGGCCTGGGACAATCACATTTGAGATTCAAAGCAACAACAGCCGTGTGTGTGTGTGTGTGTGTGTGTGTGTGTGTGTGTGACTGTCATTCAGGAAAGAGATGCTTCATTTGGTCACTCAGACTAACAACTACATCTAAATCCATGTATGAACAAGGGTTTCCAGTATGTGTAATAATCTAATCTAGGGCATATAAATTCAAAGCTTAAAAAGGTGCTATATCTGCACAGGTGATTTCACTCATTTTGGCTGATTAGACTTCTTCTGTGTGGGACTTTGTGGGAGCATACAGACTGTGTTCGATTGACACATTTGTCACGCTACGGTTAGCTTTTTAGTGCATGTCTGGTGACCTCCGTAACTTCTAGAATATAGGTCCACCCAACTTTAACATGCACAGAGCTTTAATCTGCCAAAATAACTGAAAAACACCTGTGTGGGTGTGCTACATCTACTGTAAATGTTTGACTTGTATTTGTGTCTGTGCCTACAGTAGGTCTCCAAAAAACTGTATCAATATGCCTTTTTCAAAGCAGACACTGAATTGTCATGGTAGGAAAAGCACATGTGATACTAATAACAATAACAATGGCTCTGTTGTATTCAAGTGTCTCAGTGAGCCATGACAGCGAGCCAGCATGCACAACAAATCGGACCCTGACACTGAAGCAGCTCAATGGAATTAGGCCATCATTCATTTTATTATTGACACCTGCACTTTTTCCTCCTCAACCCTATGTCTAAATGTATTCTCTGAAAAAAGGCATGCTTACATGATGATACAAATAAAAACTATTAGTATTGGCTTCAACAAACCAAATTGAAAATAACAGAAGGCCTGATCTGGTCCAGAATCAAAGTACACCTGCTGTAGATTGCCAATCCTGTCTATAGCACTTGATTTCATAGACTTAACCTGACCAGCAATGGCTCATCCTAACACTCACACTTTCCACGTTGCCATTAACCCAATCAGTCAGTCTACTGTAGTACAGCTAAGCTCGTAATGTGGCACTTCTTTAGCAACTGCAAAGCCACTTGACCTTTCTCTGTGACATTTCTGGGCACACTCAATACTGCAATGGCTCTATTTTTGTATGAATTATAATCTCTGCAGGCCATAAGATGATATGGCAGTCTGTTGTGATATAACTACATTGCAGCTGATGATGTAACCAACTCTGCAGGCAGATTCAACACACACACACAGAAAAAGTAAGGTACTTCATGAAATCTTAAAATACAAAAATCCACTTTACACAGTGCTGCCATACACCCGTCTGATCTTAACTGTATACTGGTAAAACAAAAACAAAAAATAGGCCTACATTCATTATTGGCTACAGTCTGACCACAGTCACGTAACGGCTGCAACGGTCAATGATACTGCAGGTAGTTGTTTCTGCTAGTGTCATTGTTTCATAATCACAGCTTGTGTCGGCTTTACCTGAACAAACTTTTCATCTGTTGTAATTGAAATGTTATTGTCCATTTGTTGAAATGCATGCTGTGCACTTGGCCCCATTAAAAATAAGGGTCTCCCTCAATGGGCTCCAAGTTTTAAATAAAGGTTTGAAATTGAAATAGAAATAACAGGATTTTCTAATTAAATCTGATATGTCCCTCTTCTTCAGCCTGTATAGGCATATTCTGATTTACAAGAAATCCATATTCTGTGTACAAACTACAGATTTACAGAAAAACGTATAAAGATGTTAAGCTCTATTTGACTGTCCTTGCTGTATGTCAACATTATGGATTTGTACAGAACTCCACCGGAATGGTTAGAAAGGTTAATTTAAGGGTTCAATTATGATTGCAGAGAAAGGTTTTGGAGAGCGATGACAGTGTTAGTTGGACACTGGAACAGACAGGCTGGCTGGCTGGCAAATCACGTTGGATAATCAGATAACCTGCCAAATTGTGAGCCTGACCGCCTGCTGAAGCCTGCCACAGTTTCCCCTCACCGCTACCCCGGGGACAGAAGATAGGTAGAGAAAGCCAACACTGGCTTCAGAATAGAATACAAGAGTACAGTGGAAGTGACGAGTAGAGCATGACAGAGTGATAGAATCTAATAGAATAGAGTAGAACCTAGACCTAAAACATCCATTAGTCAACTGACGTGAAACATAACCACCAACTATTATGTTTTTTGCAAAAATGCCACAATTTAACTTCTTCCAGCTTCTGAAATGTCAAGATGTATTGGTTTGCAGGCATCTTCCAGCCATACAATGTTGTGCATCCTTTAAGGATAGTGACCTAAGATGATTACCTTGAAGAAACCCAAGAAATTGTTTAACCAAAGTGGTAAGCAGTGCACCAGCATCTTGTCTTCTGACCAATTAAGTTGGTAGAGGACAGCCTAAAAAAAAAAAAGTCACTAATCAATAACGTCATTAAATACATAACATTTGCTGTGTGTCAGATGATTCGAGTAAAAAATATTATAGTAATAAATAATAAAAATTATATTAAATTTTAGGCTAGGATTTTCTTTAGGATTTTAGGCTAGGTAACGTTAGCCCTGCCCAGCTCCGCTGGAAATATAAAAACCCTGTAATGGCAATAATGGTTGCAGTTGCAGCTCTAGTATAATTTAAGTGGAGGTTAGTTCATACTAAAATATCATGGTTTTAAGTGCATTAGTGTCAAGGAAGTCAGTAATGTTACACTAGAGCAAAAATAGTACAGAGTTAACGTGAGTGAGTGAGTGTGTGTGTGTGTGTGTGTTTCGCTCCTAAAAAGGATATAACGAGTGCAGCTCTATAAAGCAATCTAAAAGGGAGCTAATCGTGTAGCTAGCATCCGTGTAGATGCAGTCACTGTGTTTTCAGACAGTCTTCGTGGTTCAGTTAACACACAGGCGGTTTTCCTGCTGCTGCTGCTAGCTAATAACATGCTAACTACACCGTAAGCTAGCGTGAAGCTACCGGTAGGCACAAAGAGCCCACACAGCTGGCCCTAATTCTGCAATCCTGATCAATGCTGTCCAAACACAATATGCAGCCGCTCAGTCTTACCTCCTTTACTGCGACGACAGCTTCGAGTCCCCGCACAGACCCAAACTGTGCTTTCCTAACGTGATTTAATAGTGCACTGAGATCACCAGCTTTGTCCACTGTCTGGAAGAGATGCTCAGCGTCTGCTACTGCTCACCGATGTTTGAAGCATTAGCGTTTTCCTTTCAGCCTCTCACTGTAAAAATACAACTTCAGCCCGTTGCCCGTAAACCACCGTGAAAATGCGCCGTTACATTTTAAGACGACGGTTAGTAAAGAGAAGATGAAAGAAAGGCAGGCTTGAATGTCACTCCATTGAACAAATTAACTAAAAAGCAACAATATATCACAGCAGAATGTCTCCGTTTAATGTACTTGAACTGTAAATCGAATATAAACACAGCCACCAAGAAAAATAGAAAGAACGTTACGTACCTCTAGTGGACGTTAAACCTCACTACAGGAAAAAATTACAACGAGTTTGCGCTTTTGCAAAAACTTTACGGTTACGTGACGTAACGAAACCAGGACCAATTGGCTTCCAGGATGGGTGGGACAAACACAGATAACGGACCCAAAAATCCCTCCGTCTGCTTGATGCATGGATGATAATTATGTGAATTATGTGAAACGTTATGAGTTTTGGTGTTTGCCATACAGGGAGACGACAATGTCGGCCACCGATGTAGAAATACACTGAAGTAAGGTTAGTCAGAAGTTGCCTTAAATGAAACACCAACTGGTTAGCCATATGCTATTGGATAGCTACTAGCTGTCATTGTAATGAGCTAACTGACGATGAATGAAAATAATTAATTTTAAATTGATTCTAGCTATTATTAATGACATGTTGTATGATGTGGTTAACAATACTACGTTTTAAATAGCTAACGTTATTTAACAGCTATTCCAACGTAGCTGTCTATTCTTATAAGTCGGGTTTCTTGCTAAAATGCTTTATAGACCAAACATTCATCATAATTATGTGATGCTGAGTGTCTGATTTTTTTCGGACCTTTTTTTTTGTCTCCGTCCCATGGATGCCTGTCTGTTTCCTCCTCTGATCTGTCTCCAGTCAGTGAGATGTCTCTGGCTCAGAGGGTCTTGTTGACCTGGGTCTTCACCCTGGTCTTCCTCATCATGTTGGTACTGAAACTGGACGGGAAGGTAAATGGTTTTTTTCTCTCTTAATACATCAGTCTCTTCTTGTAAGTCTTCTCTTTGTTCACCCTATAATAGTAAGTAAGTAGTATAATTGTAGTATAGATATCCTAATTGTCCATTTTCTTTAAATCCTTGGTGTGTTTACTTACTGGATTTCATTTGTGTGTGATTTATTTAATTTTTTTTCACCTTGGTTAGAAATTGAGCCATCACACTGATATAAATGGTGAATAAACACCTTTTGATTATGTAACTGACATAATATTATCCCTCCAGGTGCAGTGGAACTGGTTCCTCATCTTCCTCCCGGTCTGGGTATTTGATGGCATCCTCATCCTCATGCTTGCCATCAAGATGGCAGGCCGTTGCAAGCCCGGGTACGACCCACGCAACGGCTCTCCAGACCTGCGTCTACGTGCCTGGTACCTGACGGCCATGCTGCTCAAGCTGGGCTTCTGCCTGACGCTGTGCGCCAAGCTGGAGAAGCTAGCTGATGTAAAGCTGACGTTTGTGTGTATACCACTGTGGACCATGTTGCTGGGGGCGCTGGTGGAGCTGGGGCTGAATATCTTTCCTGAAAGGAGAGAGGCCTAAGAGCTATGAATCATTACACCAACAACAAACAAAAACCTATCAGAAAATGGTTGAGAATATTTTTGTTGTTGGATGACCAAGACTTTGTGAAAATTGGAGCTTTTGCTTTGGCCTGATTATGATTCCAGAAGACTGAGGCTCAGAAATTAATCAAATCATTATATTAGTATTCATCTTAAGAATAAGAGATTTTGTGTAAAAATCTAAATCGTAGTGTGTACAGACCTCACAGGTGTATGCTGTGAGGGCTTCAGCATGGCAGGGACTCTCTCTAGCCTGGACTGTCTGTCCATTCATTTAAAATGGTCAAAATAGCTCAAAAATGACTCCATTTTCTTTATAAAGAAAAAATGCCGGAAGGGGATCAACTGTAAATGCATACGGTCTACTGTGAAGCCTACACTAAAAGGAAACATTAACATCCTCTAATGTTTGCTTTTGTCTTGAACTCAAGAGGTTCAGTATTGTTATGTATATAGGCTAGCACAGCCGCTCTCGTAAAGATCGCTACACAGGGAGGATGTGAACAGTATTTCATTTTGACTCCACTTCCTTTATTTAAGCTGCAGAACATTAACTATCACTCTTGGTACCGAATTGTGGAGTGTACCTTTTGTTACATATGCTTTAGATATTGTGTGGCTTTATTTAAGTCACAATCACTTTTCTTTTCATTCCTGATCTGTGCAGAGTAGTTGGCCAAATATTATTTCACAAGTTATGAATTTAGAGGTGTTCGGTAAAACAGCTTGATTTGGTTGCAATAACATAAGGAAATTGGATAATTGAGGTTCAGTTCAAATCAGTTCAGGGCATAAAAGCATCTTTGAACAACTTGTGATTTTTCCCCAGGCTACCCTCTTTACTCTGTACAATGTCTCTTTTGTACCTTGTAAATCATCATGTGCCCCATGAAAAGCAGTAAGCTGTTATTACTGTAGATAAAAGGGCCGCATTCGCTATGAAAAAAAACCCTTCGACATGTATCCTGTAAAAGATCATGTTATTACTGTATATTAATTATTAGGGTGCAAACGTGCATCAGAATACTTTCTACTAGCTAGTATTGTGTCATCATTGTTTCATATTTCAACTTTATGGTACGGCTGGCACTGTGGCATGCATACCATTTGTTTTGTGCCACTTGATTGTTTATTTCAAATACATTCTTTGCATTATTTTTGCACTATGGTAAAAAAAGGAATAGGTGTTTTGAGATTGAAAGTATTTGATAATTATTGCACGTCTTTTAAAAAAGTAAATGGATTCTGTATATTAAAAGCTGCGTATTTGTCTCCAATAAATACACATTCAAGTGTTGCCATACTCAGAAAGGTCAAATCATTTGTAGACTATGTAAAACACAGTATTGTGGTTGGGGGGATCCTGCTGGGACGTGTTCTGAAATGTGCTGTTAAGCAAGCAAAGAGCCAACAGCAGTGTGTGTGCGTCCAGTCTTTGTCTTTTCGGTCTACGTTAGTCTTTAAATATTTTAGAGCTTTTATGACTTTATAAAATGTTAGTGTTCAGATATATAAGTGTAGGAGATTAATTGATTTGCGCTAGCCATCCTGACACCGCCATCTACAGCAGCAGGACAAATCACTGTGGCATAACATTTTGTGTAATGGCTAGTTGAGCTGCTAGCATGCTAGCTGCTATGGACCTTTTTCACAGCAGACATTTTTGACTTGTCATAGTAGGAAAAGCACAGCTGAAATTGATAACCGTAACGATGGCTCAATTCCATCAGTGTCCCAGTAAGATATTTCAGAGAGTCAGCATGCACAATACCAGGACCTCTCCTAAGTGGAATGCAACCATCAGTAATGGTTTAATACCAGGACCTCTCCTAAGTGGAATGCAACCATCAGTAATGGTTTAATACCAGGACCTCTCCTAAGTGGAATGCAGCCATCAGTAATGGTTTAATACCAGGACCTCTCCTAAGTGGAATGCAGCCATCAGTAATGGTTTTGAATACACCTGTGCTTGTCCTACTATGACATGTTAACACGTCTGCCGTGAAAAAGGTCTATTGTTGTAAATTCACTAAGCCTGCGCTCATCCCACAAAATCTAATAATATGCAGAGGTGAAGGCAACTAAGTACATTCACTCAGGTACTTTTTCTTAAGTACAGTCATGAGGTATTTGTACTTTACTTGAGTATTTTCACTTTATACTTCTACTCCATTTCAGAGTGAAATATTGTACTTTTTACTCCACTACGATCTATCTGACGTGTATAGTTACTGAATGCTTTGCAGATACAAATTTACGTCATAAAAACATCAACTTTAAAAACCCAATGGATTACTTTTGGTACTTTTTCTGATCATTTTATTTAGGCTTTTTACTGCAGGACTTTTACCTTTAAAAGAATATTTTTTATTTTTATTGTAGTGGCACTTTGACTTAAGTAAAGGATTTTCTTGCATTCAGTGTTTTAGTACAGCGACGATTAATACTGTTCCTAGATAATTAGCACAGGAGTGAGGAGTGAATGTTTAAAGGCTGTACGGTCTGTTTTAATGACATTTTTCCGAGTATTCCCTCCAAAACGCTGTTTCTCTCATCTCCCAACTTCCTGCCTCACTCCCACTCGGTCAAGGTCGGCTGAGCTCCTCTGGCATTCCTGCTGTGTGTGAGAGACCGTAGGAAAGAATGAAAAAGACTGCTTTGAGTCTTATTTGACCTGACACACACCAGCCCTGAATTATGAGGCTATTGCATTGTGTTGTTTATGAGTTGTCTGCTCAAATCGCGCATGGTAAAACTGCTGAGGTCATTGCTGCAGACTGCAAGGAGTGGGTGGCTTGAATAACATCAATACCGAGAGAAAAAAACACACTAGGTGGGTAAATACAGACAAAGGCGGAGGTATGGCTACTTAGAATTAAAAATAACTAGTCTTTAACCAATTACACTTACAATTCGAGGTGCTAGTAAGGTTGGTAGCAAAGTGTTGAATGTCAGGTACTTCTGATATTGACATGACCCAAATCTTACACCTTAACACAGCTAGAACATATTGTCCCTAGCAGGTCTCTCTTGAGAATGAGACTGTGTCTCAGTGAGATTACCTGTATAAATAAAGGTTAAAATAAAAAAAAAGAATCAATATTCTATACAGAAAGCATGACTACTTGAATGTGAAAAGGGTTGCTTGAAGTTATGAACCCAGAGTGCTTTAAAGAGTCCCTATTATACTCCTTTTCAGCATCATATATTATTGTGGTCGACTAGAATTGGTTTAAATACTTTGATGTTCAAAAAACAGATTTTGTTTCTCATACTGCCCATTGCTGCAGCTCCTCTGTCTGAAACGGTCTGTCTGAGTTCTTGGCTTGCCTTACTGAAAAGCCCAGTCCGCTCCGATTGGTCAGCTGGCCCACTCTGTTGTGATTGGTCAACCAAACAAACAAGCCACTGGGCAGGCTGTGCTTGCTCAGGCAGGACCTATGGTCAGCACATAAACTGGGCCGGCTTTCATAATCAGTGACATCACTAATTGAGGAATTTCAAAGAGGAATGTGGCGAGGCGCTTTTAGGCAGTTGAGAAAAAGTGCTGTCTGTGGGAGAGAAAGCTCCATTTGGTGTTAATTGTGGTTTTTTGTAGTTTATACATCTATTGCATACCCACAAAACTATATAACACACTAAAAGATGGGGGAAAAAAGCATAATATGGGCTCTTAAAAAGGGTCTCTCAGAGCATTGTTTCAGCCACAGCAGACATTTTTAGCAAAAAAGCTCTAAAAACCCACTTGTTTACCATCTATATCACTATATTGATATTAAAAGACCAATATGAAGATATTTAAGGATTGCATTGTGTTTAGAATTCATCATTTCCCCTGCCCACAAGTGGCAAAACAGTTATTTTAGGTTTAAAGATGCCCTGTGGTGTTTTGTAAAAGTTGTGTTTACATTCAGCGTTTCTCAGCTAAACACATTGTGTATTCTTAAATCTGTCCAACAAACGCGTTTCCTTCCTCAAAAAACATTTGAAAATTAGATTTTTTTTAAATATTCTAAATCCTGCATTGTTACAGTCATGTTGTGGTGCGTTCCAGTTGAACCGGGTAGTCGGTATTTCTGAGTTCCCTGTTGGACAATCATCTGCATCACATCCAACATGGCTGCTCTGAGTATACGGTTGAGCACTTCTGTCTTGTTTGCATGAGCAAAATACAGCATAATGCGTTGTTATCAACTTGTATTGCTAACAATGGCTAACCTAGCTAGAGTCCACCTATTCGTGAAATATAATAGTTTTCCGACTTGTTACTGGAACGCGACTTGGCAGGTAAATGCAGCATTAGCTTGCTTGCGGTTTTCTTCTTCACTGCCTTTGTTGTTGCATTGCTACATTTGACACGTTATTGCCACCAAGTGTTGGTCAGCAGAATAGCATGAAACTGATGGCATAGAAGCAAACAGGGACCCACTCATAAAACCGGACATATTTTTTTCCAAATTAATGTCGGAAGGGGAGGGACTTCGCCTCTCTATAGTGGTACTAGTGGTCAAAAACTCCACAGAGTACCTTTAGTCTCGCATTGCCAGACCTTCCTCCACAGCGCTGCGAAGGAAGGTCTGGCTAGTCCACACTACATTCCGGGATAGGAGAAAAATGTGCTCGGTTTATTGGCATTTCTTTAAACCAATCACAATTGTCTTGGGCGGCGCCAGGCGCCGGACGCAGGTACGGTGCCCTCTGCAAAATAGTCGCGGCAAGGAAGTTGTTTTCGGGGAACATGTGCACGTAGGGAGGCGAGCTCTGGGATTAAAATGGCTGTCGAGTGTGTGATGAGAATTTGACTCAAACAAAAGATAAATATAATTTGATTGTCGGTTCTAGCTCGGAGGAGGTTTCCTGAATCGACTGGAGTTTAGAATGCCAACACAAAGAAAGTCGAAGGTGAGGGACATCCGGGCGGGGCCTCTGGCAGCCCCGGAACAATCCCGTAAATGGAACCTGGTCGATATAGACAAAGTATCTATCTAAACCTCAGCCATCCTGTTTCCCACATGCATAACAAGTTTGATGAGACTATTTTGAGAATACATATGAACATTCTTCAAACTTGACTTTTTTTTTTCTACATGCAAGTTTTTAACCACCAGACCGTACCACAACATTTTCCATACATTGAACCTTTTATTAGCTAGGCTCATATTTAAAGTAGAAACCACACTACAACTTTTTTCCTCTTTACAAAACGTATTATGTACACTACAGTGCTGACAGTTAAAAATCACAGAAACAAAATAGAAAAACAAACAAACCAAAAACCTTGAGATAAATATATTCTGTGAAAACAACATAGCCCCTGGAGACTTGTTTTGTTTTCAACCATAATTTTGTCACATTTGTACAAAAAAATATAGAAGTTCCCGTCAGGTTTTTTTTTTTTTTTGTAACATCTGAAAACCAAAAGCATAAAAAGAGCTGCAGAGCGCCTTGCAACTGGCATTAAGTGCTTTATCGTCATCTTCTCACTTCCCCAAAGCCACAAAGTGAAGAGTTCTGTCTCTGGAATGAAGTCCTGACAGACAGGCTGGTGGTAAGACTAATCATGGAAAACAACCCTGCTTTTAGGGCATCGTCCCATTGAACCACAAAATTTGACTCATCCCAACTTATGCCGCAGAAATTTGGAAGAGTTTTCAGTGGCTTTAGAGACCAATTTAAGGCTTTGCTTTCATTTTCTAGTGAAAACTTCAAACTCCCAAGAAAGGACAGAACTCCTTCTCTATATGGCTCTGGACCATGTAGTAGTTCACAGTTAAGGACAGGCACTGGGGAAATGTGGGCTACATTAGCAAGTGGGCTGTACTCCAATATTGATAGTAAAATCAAGACATCAATAACAAAATAAAAATCAAGTTTTCAAGTGAGACAGAAGAGTTTGATTCCAAAATCAGATATCCACCACTTGGGAGAAAAATATTAATAGTTGTGGCTAAAACAGAATTTCAATAATTTATTGTACTTTTTAAACACAAAGAGGTCACTCCAGTCCCTGGTTGATAAATAAGACATTTCAATAGACATGATGCTCCACACTGTACAGAACTAGACTTCAGTTAAATAGATAAATAGTGCTTTGGGAATGAACTCGACAGTGTACCTTCTGTGTTTTGGAGCATTTGTCCACAAATAATAAAAACAATTGTATCATGTTAGTCTGAGGCCTGAATGGTTAACGGAATAGTCTTGGAAGAAACTGAAATTGCCCTGTACATCTGACATAATTAGTATCTCCAATAATATCAATTGTATTTAAACAGCAGTGGATATATCCATGTTACAAAGTGCTGTAATGAGTCACATTTTGGAAGTCTTGACCTACTGCATCTGTATGATATTGCTCTGCTCATTTGGTAATTCTTTTCCAGATGCTGTGAGATCAAAAGTTAAGTCATGGCGAGCTCTTAATGTAGCTGCATAGGTACTAATAATATAATGCTGCAGATTGAATATTTCAACGACCCTGAACAATTACCTAAAGGTAACTAAGATATAGGATTGTTTTTAGGAGACCAATATATTCGTGGATGTGTGCTGAATGCTTTTTTCTTTTTCTTCCTGAGACTCTGAAGGCCGCTCTGTGCAGTAGCCTTGGCTTGGGTCGAATTCGTCCTTGGCTGAACAGCAAGTGCTCTGTTTCCAAAATTAGGAGACCCTGGTACACATCCAACAGACACTGAAAAACACAGCAAGATTACGCTTAAGAGCTCTGCCACTAGTGTTGAGGGCTACAGGTACAAGATAATCGCAACACTTTTAAGGAGAAGTTTGACATTTTGAAAAATATGCTTATTCAGGTTTTTTTCTTCTTCTTTTTTCAGAGAGTTAGATTGTTTCTACTCTGATGTCTGTATGGTAAATATGAAGCTGAAGCAGGTTAGCAAGCTAGCAGAATTCACCTACCAGCACCTCTAGAGCTCACTAACTAAGACGTGCAGTAGATGTAGGAACAGTAACTTGTAACTTGTCTCCGCTTGTTGCCTGGCTTCTCACAGAGATGACAAGACTCCAGTGTTTCCAGTCATTATGCTAAGCTAAGCTAAGCGGCTGCTGGCTCCAGCTTTATATTGACTGTACAGACATGAGTGGTGTCGATCTTCTCATCTAGTTCTCGTCAAGACAGCAAATAAACGCATTTTCCAAGATGTCAAAATATTCCATTAAACTGTGACTCTCTTTATGATGCTTACTAAACTTATAATTGACATGGGGGGGGGCAATAAAACACTGGAAAAGTCCTAACATGATTCAATATGACATCACTGGCTTTGTATCAATAGCTTTGAATTCAGAATACGGATACGTGCTGTCACCATTTCAATAATGGGGAAATGCATTTAGATTTATATTCTGCAGATTATTGCGGGGCATTATTGCTCAAAATACAATATCAGGGAAACATACTGTGATATACTGTATTGATTAAGATGTATCAATACAATACAGTAGAGGAAATGTAGAAATATTACATAAATACAATAGTGTATTGTATAATATCACAATTTGACCCATCATAATTCAAGAAACAGTCTCGGGCACAAAGAATATACTAGAAAAAAGCCACAAAAATGGAAGCATTAGCTGCAAGTTTCACAAAAAGGTCATCATCCTAATGACCTTTTTTCATATAAATATCCGACGCTAAGTCCGTAAAAGCAGAAATGTACCATTTTTTTCCTTCCTACCTCTGATGGCTCACTTAAAGAAAAAACCGAACCAGACAGCAGTTTGGCAGACTAGGGAGCTCATTCAACCCTTGATCCTGAATAAGATCTTCTTTTAAGTCAGAACTGGTGGAGCAGTACATAACTGAAGGCTACAGAATAAACTGAAAACTACCAATAAATGCAATCACTTCTCAATATTTCTGACCCAGTTCAAACAAAGCATCCAGTACAATCTGAACGAGTCAAAAGGTCTGGGGTGAATAAAGTTCGACTCGGCTTCATAAACTACGATACTGTGTGTTCATACCGATTCGCTACACCGTCTTCCTCGACAGTTCCTCTGTACATCGCTTTACGACATCACAACCAAAATAAAACCTTGTACTGTACATATACAGTCATTTAGAAACAACATCGTTATGTACAAAAACTACTATAAAATCGGGTTCTGCCCCTCTTCATGCTTTGGGGGAGGGAGGAGGACAGAAGGGCAGGGTTGAGGGGGGAGAGGAGGTGGAAGAGAAGGAGGAGGGGGAGGCGGCGTGGACGAAGGAGGAGGAGGCGGGTGAGGGAAAGACTGAGGCTGGTATTGCGGCTGTAGCGGGTAAGGGCTGGGGGGCTGAGAGAGGAAAGACTGAGGGGGGAGGAAGTGGTGGGGCGAGAAGTGGGGATGCTGAGGGGGGAAGTAGGTGTTGGCGTGCGGGGCGAACTGGTGATGGTGAGACAGGTGCGGAGGAAGGGACTGGGAGCCGGCGAGGGGAGTGCTTGCTTGATGCGGGGAGGCGATACGGGGGGCTGGTAGTACGGTTGGGACTGGGCGCTGACGTTGGCTTGGCGTGGCGGATGCAGGTGGAGCTGGCTCATGTGAACTGAATGTGGTGGGGCTTTCTGACAGAGGTAAGAGTTCAGGGGTTGGGGCTGTGCCGGGAGAGGGGGACTGGACAGCGGATTTGGGGAGAGGATTGGAGGTCTATGAGGAAGATGGGAGTGTGGCAGGAGAGGGGAGAAGGAGGGGGGAAGCATGTGAGGGAGGTGAGGAGGTGGGAGATGCTGGGGTGTGTACTGCTGCATGTACATCCCTTGCCTCCCGGTGTCCTGTGGCGGAGGCATCGGTGGCTCGGCAGACGTCCTGGCGTCCACACCGGGAGTCCATCTCTCCTGGAGCGCTTGTGTCCGAAAGTCTGTCGTCGTCGTCGTGTGTGTGTGTCTGTCGTGCGCGTGTGTCCGCGTGTCGGCTTGTGAATTCGCAGAGGCGTGTGCTTGTACGTCCGCAGCCGGTGACCCGCGTGAGGCTCGAACCTCCGGCTGCGCCCACGCCCGCGTGTCTGAAGGGACGTCGGGCTTCGGGCGAAGTGAGTCTTTGTCTTTCGGCCGGTCCAACTGAGAGGAGCAAGGCAGCCGCGAAGTCGAAGAGACGGTGGAAGGAGGGAGTGGCGAGGAACACGAGTCCACTGCAGGTGTGGGACTAGTCAGGGAGGATGTAGCGGAGGTGGACACGGAGGAAGATGTGGACACGGCAGGAGATGGGAAAGAGGTAGAGGATGGACTGGGAGCAGCAAAAGAGGAGTGCAAAGAAGTAACGGCTGAAGGCGACAAAGAAGAGGAAGACTTAGAGTGTGGTGATTTAGGCGCTGAAGAGGCGGGCCTTATGCTGGAAGACGTCATTCTGCTGTCCGAATGATGGTGATGGGGGTGATGATGAAGGTGCTTTGATGATGCAGCTTTGGGTTTTGTGTCCTGATGAGGAGGATGAGGGGCAGGAGGGAGAGGTGAAGGTGATTTATTCTTGCAGAGAGGACGCGCTGGGAGTTCTGCTTTCCCCTTTGCGGGAGGGGAACCCTGTCGTTTGGGTTTCCCTCCTTCTTTTAGCCTCTCCTTCTCCAACTCTTTGTCTCTAGCGCTGCTCGTGTTCCAGTCTACTGAGAGAGCGGGCGGAGACAGAAGAGGTGGAGGATTCGGTCCTTCATTTTTGACAGCCGGCAACGTCCTGTTTTCTGCCACATCAACCTCCACGTGCTCTTCCTTCACTCCTTTTTCACCCTTCTTTTCTCTCCTCTCCTCCACCACCTCTTCTTCCTCCACTGTTTTCCTCTCCTTCGCCTTCAACTTAACCTGCTCTTCCTCCTCCTCCTCCTCCTCCTTCCCCTCCTCCTCCTCTTGCTCCTCTGCCTCTTCCAGGTGATATTGTCTTAAGCGTACGTGCCATGCCAGGCTGCAGACCGACGACACGGTCTTAAACTGGTGGACCACGTTGCGAGGGATGAAATAGATGTCATCGTGGCACAGGCGGATGCGTGCGTAGTGGATGCCCTCGCGCCGCAGCTGGTTGAGTTTGGCATCATCCACCCACTGCACACACTGCAAAGAGAGTTTAGATAGAGGGAATGAAGAGGAACCCTCCAAAAAAATAAAACCTCCATATTTTGACACTGAGATGTGTTTTTTTTAAACGTCATTATCAGAAGAAGAATTTGAAGTTTTCTCCTTTTTTATTCTTCTTTCCGACCTTTGTCGATTACAGCACATTTGAGATAAAGGTGTGTTGTTGTGAAACATCCTGGATCCTTAGTTAAATGGTAACTGAAGAAAACTGACCCATCCGTCCTTTGCTCCAGACAAAGTTCTCTAACTGACTGCAGTTCAACTTTGCTCCACAATGTGGCAGCATCTACATTGTGTGTGTGTGTGTGTGTGTGTGTGTGTGTGTGTGTGTGTGTGTGTGTGTGTGTGTGTGTGTGTGTGTGTGTGTGTGTGTGTGTAATGTAAAAACCTGAGACAGCGGAGGTTCGTATAGGTCCAACTGCAGCCTCTGGACTACATGAGGAAAATCACCAGCATGGAAACAAACGACGTCTTTGGTTACACGAGGAGGCTCCGAGCTGACAACAAGGGAGGGAGGGGAGGACAGAGTGAGAAGGATTACGTGATAGGTCTTGGAGAGTAAGCTGTATAAACACTGAGCATGTGTTGCTTCTAAACAAAGTAATGCCATCACTACCCGTACCCCAACAGTGCGATGACATCACGTTGCTTCCCCGCTTACCTTTCACCGGCCTGTACAGCCTTCAGCACCCCCACGGCGGCTGTGGTTTGTCGCTCAAAGCCCTGACCGATGTGATCGGCGTGGGCCCGGGTCCGATCCTCAAACAGCATCTCTCTGGGCTCGCTGGTCCGGGGCAGCGACTGCAGCAGGTTCTTCACCTCGTTAGTGGAGCTATGACAGACCAGAAATAAAACACTGTGAAAAGTACAAAGACACGCAATAGTGGCCACGCATTTCTACAAAGATTTATCTCATGTCTCTGCTTCCCTGCCGTCTATCTAAAGAAGGAAATGACTATCGGTGAGTGGGCAGCTTTGTGTATTTCTTTGTTTCCTGTCTGCTGTGGCAAAATAAAAGCACCAGACAGGCTTCATCTGCCGGTGTTGTTGTGATCTTTGTTGACTTTCTCATTGATGTAATCCAGACGCCACAGTATGACACGAGGAGCAGATAGGATGTTAGAGAAGATGAAAACTGCATTAGATATGGATATGATAAAACATTCTTGTTTGTGTATTCAGGTATTGGAGCATTTTCAGTAGAGCTGCAACGATTATTATAATCAATTAATCTGCTGATTCTTACCTAGATTAATGGTTTGGTCTCTCCAAACACCCCAGAACTCCAAAAATATTCACTTTAATATCATAGAAAAGTAAGAATATCTACAAATATTCACATTTTATAAGATGGAACCAGAGATTTTTTTAATTAAAAAATAACTTAAAATGAATCAATTATTAAAATACTTGATGATTTTTTTTTGGCGATCAACTAATCAATTACGTGTTTCGGCTCTACTTTACAGCAAACCTAATTAGGTGCTTCACAGCATACCAAGGCTGAAACAATTAGTTGATGATTTTGATGATAATAATAATAATAAAATACATTTGTGTGTGATTTATGATTATGGAGCCTAAATGACATTTGTTCTTAAATGTGAGAAATCTGCTGCTTTTCTCCGATTTGTGGGAAAGTAGGAAAATGCTATTATTTTCGAACATTAGATAAGCGAAAAAATAATCAATGTATTAATCAATAATGAATATAATCGTTTATCGGTTGGGATGTACAGGATGAAAAAGCTTGTTTGCATTTACTTTATTAAACATCTGTGTGGTGTATTCAGTGAATGTCCTAACTAGATGTTTCACAGCACACTGTAAAAACATATTCATTGTCTGCATATATAAAAATGATATTTAACTATTTGTTTTTAGCTACAGACTAATATTTCTTTCTTCCAATGCAAATTATTTTGTAAAAAAAAAAATAATAATAATAATAAAAAAAAAAAGGCATTTTAAATAATGGAAAGAAAAAGTGCTGGAACACATCCACATAGGGCCACACTTGGCTTCATGCATACAGCATACAGAGAAGCTGAGGCGTAAAAGCATAAGAAATAGAAGTACTGCAGTCAGCTCACTACTGGATCAGTGACTCACACTGGAGCTGCAGTCAGATTCAAACAAGAGCACAAACACACACTCACAGAGTCTGTGAGCGATTCCTTCGAGAGTGTTACACAGACAGAAGAGCAGCTACCCGTGCTTCATTCATTCAGAGATAAGAGGAGAGGTAGGAAGAAGGAGCAGAGAAAAATAGTACACACACACACACACACACACACACACACACACACACACACACACACACACACACACACACACACACACACACACACACACACACACACACACACACACACACACACACACACACACACACAGAGCTGTGTCTGAGCTGACTGCAGGCTGACAGTAATGAATGTAAAACCAGGAAAGCTTGTAAGTGAAACACTGAAAAGAAGAGCGTGTAAAGGGAGGAGTACTGCTGAACGTGCACATCTAAAGCAATATTTGAAGAGGGCAAATGTCTCTGCACCAAGTCGTCAGGACAGACTCCTGTGCATTTATGGGCAACTAAAGTCGGTGGGAGAAGAAAAGAGGAGACCTAGGGAAATGGATGAGTTGGAGAGGAGAGGCAGGGAGAGGGAGAGAGGAGATGACAGAGGGAAATGGGGGATAAAGAAGGAGAGAGAGCTGGGGAGTGGAGGGATTGGGCAGTAAAAAGGAGTGTAAAGAGGAGGGAGACCGAGGGAAATACATCAACAAACACTGTTAAAGTAAATCTTAAACCTGCAGCACACTGAAAAGGTTGTTCATCACATTTGGGTAAGTACCTCGTTAAAGAAAACTTAAGATTCTCAGTGTACTCTATGTTCACTGAGAGGCTTCAAGTTTCCACTTAAATACTACTTACACTTGTGTGAGTTGCATACTGGACTGAAAAAGCATGCTGTTAAATTCACGTCTTAGACTCTGATTAAAAAGGTAAGCGCAGAGAAACGTTCTCTCTTGTTATAAAAACAGCATTCCAATATAAAACTCAGCATATACATCATTCTGCACAGTGAAAGTAAAACAGCCAAGTCAAGTAGCAATAAGCACAAACAGCATTTCTTTTTTTTCTTTTCTTTTTTCACTGGAGGGGGAATTTAAATGTCTAGTTTTATCCAAAAACAGAAAAAATACCTCGCACATCTATAATGTGAGAAGTTTTATCCAACCAGCAATCCAAAATCTAAAGATATTTATTTCACAATTATATAAAATAGAGAAATTCCTCAAAATGGAGAAGCTGGAACCAGAAAATGTTTGGAGTTTTTGAAGTTATCAAAATAGCTGCTGATTAATTTCCTGTCGTCCAACTAATTGATTAATTGACTAATTATTTCAACTCTACTTGAGACGAAGCAGGCTGGGTGGGGTTTTGACATCATCGTGCTGACAGCCAGCCGGCTCTGGATGGACTCACGTCCGCCACTTCGTCATGCCATCCGTATCTAAACAGGAACAGCATGCTCTGCGTCAGACCTCTGTCCTGTTTGTTACTGGTGCTTGCCAAGGTTGCTGCTCTCACTATGCAATTAGTGTAAATCTCTGGAAGCTTGGTGCTCATTCACCAAAAAGCTGAAATATGTTTTGGTTTATTTTCATCGTCTGACCACTATAATCAAGCTGAATTCTCAGACTGAGAGTCTCGGTGCCGTCAGAAACACGCAACAGCTCGACCTTTTCACTGAAACCACCAAGAAAAGGAAAAGAAGCACTGTGAAGAGATGTTCCCCATACACATGCCGCCTTCCTTCAACACAACATACGGTCAAACTGCAGACGAGGTCTTGCTGCAAAAAGACACCACGTCCTCCCTTTCTATGCACTTCACAAAACTTCTTTTTTTAAACACACTGTTTTTATGCATTTTTCTTTAGACACACACAGACCGACCTAAACAAAAACACTTGCACTGCTCTGACATATTCTATGTGCTTTCTTTAAACACACTTTCGGAGTTTCATGAAGATAACAACACAGTAACTCAACAATAAATCCACTTAAAGCTGGAAAGCGAGGTCAGGAGCAGGAACAGATCGTAAGAGCAATAGAGAAACAAAGACAGATATTTAGAGGTAGCAGAGGACAGAGAAACGTGGAAGGAGCGGAAGAAAGAAAAGGAAAGAGGAGTTTGAGGAGGAGGAGATGGGGAACGAGCAATTGAGAAGAGATGTGGAAGCAAAAAAGGGGGGAAAGTAGAAATGTGCACCTTGGTTTGTAGTCATTTTGTATCCATGTCTCATGGTGATTTATAATCAAGTGATGGGATGAGACAGAACACAGAAGAAAGAAGAGAACGGAATAGTTTAACCACCTCTCTCACTATCTATCTATCCATCCATCTCTCCATCCATCAGTGTCTCTATAAAAAGCAGATTCTTTTCAGCCCCAGCTGTTACACCATTCCAATTTAAACACCGTGCACCAACTGATGCATAACATGTAGATGCAACAAAATGTATGTATTTACAGGCTGGATTCAGGTATAGACACTAATGATAAAGTGACTGTACTCTATTACTTTCTCTTTTATTCACCTAGGAACGTCTGACTGAATACAGCTTTCTTATAGACAAAACAATCGACTAGGGCTGCAACTAACAATTCTTTTCCGTTCTCAATTCTCTAAAGCTTAAGGCGATTGCCAACCAATAGTCTAAAGATATTCAGTTAATGATATGAAACAGAGAAAAGCTGGAACCAGTGAATGGTTGATGCTTTTTTTGATTGAAAAATGTATTAATTTAGATTTTGTTTCTCCAAAAACGACTAATCATAGTTTTAAATTAAGAAATTATATATATATATATTTTTAATCCCATAACCCCTCTATTGATGTGACTACCAATCAAACAGAGACAGAGAAATAACTGCTGATGGGAGTAATGTGTGTCGTCCCATGCTTGGCTGGCTGCCATGTGAAGTAGTGTCTGATGTCGACTATTAACATGACAGCGATGATCTCATCTGAGTAGTAAGCCAGCCACATACCACTTACAACACACACCCACACAGACACACACACACACACAGACACAAATCCTGTTTGTGAGACAGAGCTAATGTGTGAGCGATGACACTGGGACAGACACAAACAGAGAGGGTGTAATTGCCTCACCCAGCGCGGCACAGCTACAAAAAAAGCTGCATGCTGCTACCGCGGCTGCTGCTTCAAATGTGTGAGTGTGTTTTATTAGTGTTTTTCATAATCAGTCCTTGTGGGCTGTGCGGAGAGTACAGATGCAAGCTGGATCAACAAGTTACAAACACACACCAGAGACTTGTAGCCAGTACACACATTCACAGAGACCAAAATCCCCGCTAATTCTGTCTCATTGCGGTGCTTAAGGAGGATCCAAAATAATGGCTGGCTTCATTTCTGTACTCACCGTCTTCTTTTAAAAGGGGACTTTGGTATATCAGCTACAGGTATCATTTGTTCTCCTGGTCTGACCCACATTATAGGACCGTCATCACTCTCTCTGGGATCCATCCGCCTCAGACTGGAGAAGGTTCCCCATGGAAGAGTCCGCTGCAGCCAGGCAGACAAAGAGAGAAAGAGAGAGGGGAAAGAAATAATTCAAGCAGTGTGTTAGTATATCCCTCATGTTTTTAGTTAACCAATTCAAGTATTCTAGTTATTCCAGAGACTCCCAAAAAGAAATCTCATGCACAGAAATTGGCCCCACTGGCAAAACTTGTCACTGGCACCCGAGATGCTTCAGAGGGTGCTGATTCAGAGCCAAAGCCCTCGACAGATGGAAAGTGCCAGAGGATGTGCGTCTTTTGATATTCAGCATACGACGCCACTCCCCCACACTGCATGCAGGAGATTTGAAGTGTCAACACAGAATGGCAAACAGAAGAAAAGCTTGTCACTCCTGCATTTCAGGGACAGCAGTAAACACAGTATTTTGGTGGTCTGCTCGCGCGCACACACAAACACACAAACACACACACACACACTAAAAGAGAACCAAGTTCCTGAACTGAAAGCTGGAAGCTGCATCAAATCGCTCTGACACACCAACTTAAAGTCTCTTCTTTGCCAGACACCACTGTGAATATTATGTGTGATGTTGATGTTTGTGTCAGGCAGTATTTCTCCATCTGTTCAGCTTGTGGCATTTCCAAATAGTCAGTGGTGCAAATGCATTAACAGATTTGGGAACATCTAGTTTACTCTGTACCTCTGTCACTTGCCCATTCCCTATACATCCACCCATTCTGTTGCTGTGTAGCATTACCGCTAGAGATACACCGATAGACCGGCCGGTGACCGGAATTGGCCGGTTTTCACGTGCTCGGCCATGACCGGCGACCGGCAGGTCAGTCTGACATATGCCGATTTCATGCCGGTCAATGCTACAATTAACTGACAACATAAGTTATACGAGTTACAGTTCTCAAGGACGCACGCACGCACGGACGCGACAGCACAGTCTCTTTTTTCCTTTCTCTCAACTTTTTCTCGCGGTGTGAAGCGCATGTCCGCGCTATTCTCGCACATGTAGGGAACCTCGTGAATTAACCTGCAACATGTCAGCCGAAATTCTTCAGCGTGTGTGCAGAAGATAACAAGTTTGCAATATGCAACACCTGCAAGGAAAAAGTAGGGCGTGGAGGGACGACACCAAGTTTTAGTGCGATATTGGATGTGAAAAGAAGGAAATTATTCTAACATTGCACTTTAGATGTGTGTGAATTTCCCACACTGGGAGTAATTTATATAGTTCTATTTTACAGTGATCCATTATCTGTTCAAAAATGTTTCTATGTTCTGTGCAAAATGTTCTATTAAAAAAAAGATAGAAAATACATATTTGTGTGTGCTGTAAAGTGGTTAGAAAAAATGAAATCGGAATCGGCCACAATCGGTATCGGCTGGCCTAACTCAGAATCGGACTAGAAAGTTGTAATCGGTGCATCTCTGATTACTGCCATTCATCCTGTCCTGACTCACCTTCAGAAAGGGTGACTCCTCCAGCATGCCAAGGAATTCTGGGAAATAATCCCCGACCTCCTCGTCCACAGCTCCCACCAGGCTGATCTGTCTCATTGCCCCGGCTCTGTACGTACCATTACTGTACGTCTTCTTCACCTGCAGCAACCACGGGAGAAACACAACCTTAGAATAATGATATCATAATCTTACTTTAACAACACAGCAGGAAGGTGAAATTGGTAACAATGTTCAGGTCTTATTTTTTTAGAAGTGAATCTGGAGGAATGTCATAGTTTTATATCTTAACTTAAAAAAATGTACCATGAATTTTCAAAACATTATCAATATCATCTTATTATTGAGTTGCTATGGAGCCTAAATGCCCCAATTGTTGTGAGAAGGGGGGCATGTCCTGGTGTAATTTCCCTCCAGTGGTCCTGAATTCCTTTTAACATTCTGAATGTAATCAAACACACTTGATATTTTTTGTCAGTGGTCAGTGGCTTCCAGGGCAGCGTCTCCCAACCTTTTTGGCTTGTGACCCCTTAAAACAGAGCCAAGTCTAACTGCAATACAATCCAGAGGACCACGAAACTAGACATTGACATGGAAGCTGTTAATTAGTGTGTGTGTGTGTGTGTGTGTGTGTGTGTGTTTCACTTGATGTTTCTGCTCCACGGGTGTGTGTGTGACTCAATAGACTGTTTGCTGCTCTTCACTGGGCTGACAGAGCATAGTGTGTGTGTGTGTGTGTGTGTGTGTGTGTGTGTGTGTGTGTGTGTGTGTGTGTGTGTCCGTCTAGCACGTGTCCCATACCCTTGGCAACAGTCTCTTTGTGTGTGTGTGTGTGTGTGTGTGTGTGTGTGTGTGTGTGTGTGTGTGTGTATAGAGTACGTGCAGCACGTGCAGCATGTGGCCTGCATGCTGTACTCTTGGCTGACCAGGATGTGTGTGTGTGTGTGTGTGTGTGTGTGTGTGTGTGTGTGTGTGTGTATTGGCCGGATCTTTGGCTGGGTGCCTCTAGTGAGTCACCACTTGACAACAAGGCAAAGATAAAGATAAAGAAAGAGAGAGAGAGAGAGAGAGAGAGAGAGAGACTGACCAGAGGGAGGAGAGAGCACGGATACACTGGAGAGAAAGAATGACGAAAAAGAGAGACAAATGGAGAGAAGTGATGAGAGGGAGAGAAAGTTTGGGAAGACAAGCTTTCAAAAAGACAGAGAAGACTGAAAGAGAGAAAACATGGAGAAACATGAGAAAAAGTAAAAAGCAAAGATGTTAAAGGAACACGCCGAGTTATTGGGACTTTAGCTTATTCACCGTAACCCCCAGAGTTAGACAAGTCCATACCCTTCTCATCTCCATGCGTGCTGTAACGCTGTCTGACGGCTCCAGCGGCAGCAGGCCAGCACAGAACAGACAGGTGAATGGTTCCAGTAATCCTACTGCTCCGAATAAGAAAAATAACGCCAACATGTTCCTATTTACCATGTTGTGATTTGTAGAGTGACAGCGTGTACAAAAAACAACGTAACATGAGACACAGCCGTCTTCTAACCGTAAACAAACCGGGAACTATATTCTCAGGCGGAAGAATATAGTACTTGGGCGGAATGATTTGCTTCAAGCAAGCCTGTCTGAGAATATAGTTCCCGGTTTGTTTACGGTTAGAAGATGGCTGTGTCTCATGTTACATTGTTTTTTGTCACTTTTGTCACAATTCGGAGCAGTAGGATTACTGGAACCATTCACCTGCCTGTTCTGTGCTGGCCTGATGCTGCTGGAACCGTCAGACAGTCTTACAGCACGCACGGAGATGAGAAGGGTATGTATGGACTTGTCTAACTCTGGGGGTTACGGTGAATAAGCTAAAGTCCCAATAAGTCGGCGTGTTCCTTTAAAGAGACAAAAAGGAGGAAGGCAGAGTGTGCCAAAAAGAGAGAGGAGGGCAGGCTTGAGAGAATGGGAGGTGATGGAGAAGCAATGAATATAGAAACAATGAATTGGGAAAAGACTGAAGGTGAAGGTGCTCGGCAGCTCCCAGGCGTGTCCCTGAGCAAGGCACCAAATCCCAAAACAGCTGCTCAGAGGCCGATCATGCTGTAGATCACGGCAGCCATTTCCCCAGGGTGTTGCTTTCAATAAGGAGTTGTTGTTGGTCTAGTAGTTTGGTTATTTAAACAGGCTGGGTAATTAGCAGAGAACAACTGGATTACAGGGGTCAACGACAGTGAAATGTTCTTAAAAAGTTGAGCTCAAAAAAACAACTCATCACAACAGACAGGATTAAGTGACACAGCTAATTACAGGTGTTTATAATCCACTTTAGTCACTGTAATGTTTAGCTAACATTAAAATACTTCAACATTTGTCGAGACTATAAGCTGGCCAATACTGAATTTTTAAGGCCGATATTGATATTTGGGAGTCATCATTCAGCCCATAGTAAAACGTTTTTTTTACCATAAACATAACGTAAACAAACAATCTTGATACATATCTACTTTGATTTTTCTTAATGTTTAAAAAACATTTTACAGTGTTAACATCTACTTATCTGTGCTCTCTAATCTAACAATGTAATGGAAATAATGGCATTTCTGTCATTACCAATTAATGTTTCGATTATTTATACAATTCATTTAAGAACTGTTAAGTCTATAAACTTTCACGAAATACTTAAAAATGCCTGTTGCAATTTCCCAGAGCCCAAAGTAACATCTACTGACTGCTTGTTTTGTTTCAACAAATAACAGTCTAAAACCAGTAGTATAAAACAGAGAAAAGCACATTTCTGTTTGATAAATGATGATAGATTATCAAAATTGTCCATTAACCTGTCAATCGACTTAACTATTAATCGACTAATCGTTTCAGCCCCATAGTATGTAGAATATGCTGTGATTCCTCATTAGATGAAGCAACCTGTTCACACTGCAGGAATAGGTATAAAGTCAGCCTGTTGTAGCAGTTTTGTAAAAAAGTAATCTAAAAATAAAAGCCCCCCCCTCGCCCACTGCTGTAAAGCGTTCTGCGCGTCTGCCTGTGACGTGTACGTTGCCTTCCCCCCCAAAGACAGACACACAGACACAAACCGACACACACAGACACACACAGACACACACACACTCCCCGCTTTATTATATAGATAAATCAGCTCATCATGCATAGACAGGCCGAGCCATGTGGCGTTTGTTCACTTCATTTCACTGCATCTGTGCCCCGGCATTGGGTAATATCCTCCTAAAATGATGACTAAAAGCTTAAAATACTACCTCCACACCCGTAAACATATCACAACTTTAAATAGTGTGACTGAGTCAATGACCTAGATACTGAGAGGAAAATGTGTTTGTGTGCACACATGGATTCAAATGCCTTCATGCTTACAAGTATTTGTGTATCTCAGCCAGTATGTGTGCATCCATGACTGTATGCCTCATCTTCCTGCATACTTATAACCGTGTGTGCTTATGAGTGTCTATTTTCTCTTCCTGTGTATCTGTGAGTGTGTTTACACTATGCATAATTTAACAGCAGAATAACCCCCACGTTGTTAGCAAAGAGAACAGTCTCACTATCATAGGAGGAGTATTAGGAAACACCATCTCTGCCTCAAATAAATGGATACATTTACCAGTCAGGGACACACACACGCACACACACGCACACACACGCACACACACACACTTTAATAAGTGAAGGCAAACAGAAGGAAACAGGAACTGCGACAGACATCCTCCGAGTGGTACTGTTCAAGACGCTATAGTACTTCCTCGCCTCTGTGTACGTGCGTGTAGACACACTCAACAAGTAAATGTGTAAAAAAGAATAAGACCAACATCATATTTGTTGCTTTTCCTGCTAAACTTGTTAAAAAGCTTTATTTAAAAAGGGCGTAGGCTGCACAAAAGCATAGGACGATAAATAAATTCCAACAAGTCCAACAATAAAAATTCTGGACACAATAGAATAGACAAATCATTTTTCTCCATCTAAAATGTACTGCATCTCATTTGGTATTCCAGCTTCACAAATTCACAAGATTAAAAAGCCGATATGATTATATATAATTATCATTACTGTCATCTCTCCCCTGCTGTCACTTTCTTTGGCTAAAAGCAGTAGATTTTTAAGTCTCACTCCCTCGCTTCTTCCCACTTGCTGTTGTACTCTGGTCTCTGTCAGCCTCTCCATCTCCTCCTCTGCCTCTTTCCCTCATAATACTCCTGTCCCTGGTGGGAAGTCTATTATATCAAGCCTCTCTCTTTCCTGGTCTCCTTTCCGTCTCTGGTGCAGCCACTGCAACCACTTGTTAATTCTATAACTAGTTTCCCTTCTCTCTTCAACGCATCCTTCACTCTCTGTCCTCTCTATGACATCTGTATGTGTGCTGCTTCTTTCTCTCTTTACCAGCTCTGTGTGTATCTCTCTTTCTAAATCATTACGTCCAGTCAGTCTCTAGAGTACTAAGTCTATTACTGTGCCTGCGTCACAACAAAGTTTTCTGGCTGCTGACTGATGCCTCATACACAATCGCACAAACTTTTACATACTCACCCTCGGCTAACCCTCAAACACACTTTGAATTAATGCAATGTGCGGGTTTATTTCCAGCTTCGTTGAAGTCCAAGTTAAGGCCAGGACTGTGTCAAAGCTTAAGCATGGTTTAAACGCTGCAAAGCGAGACTGATGCAAAGTTTAGCCTTGTTTTGTAAACACTGTGTGCCTCCAGGTCAGATTATATAAAAGTGGAGGAGCGGGATGCCTACAGTGGTGGAGGATGGAGCTAGGGTCAGATAAGCGGAAACAAATTACTATCTCGACTGTGATGTTTATTAAAATTTTTTTTTGAAAAAAAAAAAAAAAAAAAAAAAGTTTTTAAAAAAAAAAAAAAAATTTAAAAAGATTTCGGGTGGGGATGGGCGTGGGGACGGGTGACGCGGCATACCTATCAGATTTCGTCATGAGTCATTTTGTACCTACCACTTTTTTTGAAAACCTCGAGCTCAATTTAGTTAAAAAAAATCAAATAAATAAAGTTCATAACACAATTATTGAGCGACAGATGCCAACAAATCCACAAAAATCTCTATCCCCACAGGGCAGGCACAGACACAGCCGTTGTGCTGGCTACACGCTTCAGGCTACACTGCAACAACTGTAACATTGGGATACGTTCTAGGTTGGGGAAGGGGTGGGTGGCACGTGTTTGCCAAATGGAACTTCTTACTTTGTCAAAGCTTAAAACGTAACATAAAACGTGTCGGACATCATCACATTTTTGTATACATTTTTATTCATTTACATTAGTGAGCTACAGGACAGCGTCTTTCAAAACATAAATGCGTCATTGTACCCAGCGTTTCTGAAAATGCAATTCTGAATGAGTCTCTGTCCCCAGCATATTTGAAACCAAACTGACGCCCGTGGCATTGCCATGCCTAATAAAATCAGCATCCAAGCTAGTATTTTGCAAATAGATTTAGTTCCTTCCTCTGTTTGTTCATTTGGGCTTTAAGTGATGGTTCGGAGGAATTTCACCCTAGGGTCCTTTGCACCATGAACTCGAGCCAAACACCAAGCTTTTTTCACCTGGGTCGAACATTGGGAGAGTTAGCGTAGAGTAGCGTTATCAGCTGAATAGCTTAGTGCAGGGGCTAATGGATCAGAAGTGTCTCTTAACATTACCCCACTAATAATGCCCGAAATGATACCAAACGTCTACACTAGAACAAATAGGTTATGCACTCATAAAATGATGGATTGCGAAGTTTGTAAGTGCACCAGAAGTGTATGTAAATAACACTTGCCTGTTGGCTTCTGCTCTCTGCTGCTGCTGCTGTTACTACCGGGCAGTAAGAGTGCTTAGGGCCGTCTAGAAATTACAACACCGAAAAGAGATGCAACAAAAATATTTATTAATTTAATGATTAAATAAGGTAATGTCTCCAAACTTACCTCAATTATAACTTGTCTCCTGCTAGTTATTCTACAGCACTTACTTTAAAAAATAAGTTAAATTAATACATATTTTTGTTGCATCTCTTTTTGGTGTTGTAATTTGTAGACGTCCCTAAGCACTCATCTTACAGCAGCAACAACAACAGCAGAGAGCAGAAGCCAGCAGGCAAGTGTTATTTACATAAACTTCTGGTGTACTTACAAACTTTACAATCCATCGTTTTATGAGTGCATAACCTCTTTAGACACTTCGGATCCATTAGCCCCTGCGCTAAGCTATTCAGCTGATAACGCTACTCTACGCTAACTCTCCCAATGTTCGACCCAGGTGAAAAAAGCTTCTGGGGGGGTGTTTGGCTCGAGGTCATGGTGCAAAGGACCCTAGGGTGAAATTACTCCGAAGCATCACTTTAACCTTAAGGTATTTACATCTTCGAGTAAGATAAAAAAATTAAAAATAATCTCATTATTTACCACAAAACCCAAAATCATTCATTAATACTCTAGCTTTAACAGGCACTAATACCAGCGATGGAGTACTCGAGTCCTGGACTTGGACTCAAGTCCGACTCAAGTCTCTATTCTCTGGACTCGTGACTTGACTTGGACTCGCAGACTGAGGACTCGACTCGGACTCGAGGATATATAAAATCGGACGTTGGATGAAGTTTCTGACTTAATAGGTTATACAAATTTGATATAAGATGTTACACTTTTCCCTGTTTCGGCCGGGATCTCTTTTTTGCCCCCTCACAGCCACACATACACTTCTCAGTCGGACACCGCTACCGCTCGCCGTCCTTGCGATCAAGACGTCACTCACTTACGCTGCGTTCACGCTCTTTTAGGGCATGATTCTCGGGCAGGTTCTTTTCCCTTTTATGGTGGTTTGATGGCGGTGTTATAATAACAAAAGGTCTGCACTGGCATTCAGACAACTTTGCTCATGATGCCCATTCAATTCAATTTGCCAGTGTATGCCTTTTGTGTTCACACAGCCATCTAATCACACCTGTTGACATTCTTGTGAAATGTTTGGGTTATCATCACAAAAGGTCTACACTGGCTAATTGAATGGGCATCCTGAGCACAAATGTCTGTACGATTGCAAATAGAAAAACCGGTTTTGGGGGAGAGTAGTTAGTAGAACTGTTTAGAAGTGGACTGTCCCTATAAATTTGTTCCTGTAAGTTACTTGGAAACTTACTCGGAAAGAGACTCATGTTCACATTTGGAAAATGCAGAGATTTTACATCCAAAGCTGGAAAGAGCAGCGCTAAATGTTGTGTGTGTAATCGCACAATTGAGGAAAAGACTGGCACAACTTCGAACTTTAACCTACATCTGTCACGGCTGCACACAGAAAAGTAAGTCAAATGATTTCCATTGGCTAACGTTAGCTTTAGCTACAAAATATCGTAGCCGCTGAAGTGACTCAACCATCGCAGTTGCCACTTCGCTGTTTAATAAGTCCGCAACCAAGCGTTGTCTGTGTGGGGTTATGACATGTTTAACCATAGTTGCTTACGCTGTATCGGCATTGCTATCCTTGTAAACTTCACCCGGTTCACATAATCCGCACCGCGGTAAACCGCTGTGAGCTGGCTGTGTTTTCGTATGGAGAGAGCGGTGGAGACAACCCGGAAGAAAGCGCTAACGTTACCCTTGCTTGCCACAGAGCGCTGTTTTAAAGTTTTTTAATTCAATTGGACAGCTTAATGACGGCAGTAAAACTCTATTTCACACTATGGTGGTTATACTTTCCAGTTAATTTGTGGTTCACATGTGTGCCAAACCACAGAAGTGTTCGTTACACCACTGCTGTATATTCATCATCACTGAATTTATTGATCAATAGAAAATGTATTTCAAAACAGAAAATGTATTTCAAAATAGAAAACATTACACTTCCTAAAGTTTTGTATTCTAATAAATTTATCATCGAACTGCTTGGCATTGTATTAATCTGATGTCGTAACTAAATTATTACTTAGTGACTAAACCGGAAAGACCAATTACCTCACTCTCGAAGAACATCATGTATTGGCTGGCTGGCTGTACTTGCCCTGAGAAAATGGGGTGCTGTAATCTTCTATAATCCTTAGCACCGCTGAAAATGCCCTCAGTCTGGTACTGAATACAAAATACTCACACGCAGCCTGAATAGCAACAAAGCCCCTTTGATACCTGCAGTCAAATTCTGAACACACAGCTCATTATCGAGTAGTGTCTCATACTCCAGCAGCCCAAGAATAAAACTGAGCAAATCTATACAGGAGAATGAATGCACACATACACAAATGCCAAAGAACATTGCTAGCTGTTGCAAATTTCTAAATTCCTCCCTTTCTTTTCCTCTCGCACATAAAACATTACAAAAAGCAGCTGTCCAGTCATTTGCAACTGGACCAGAGAACCAAACAACAGAGCAGAAACATAAAGAGTGGAGGGATAAAAGAGAGAGAATGACAGACTAACACAGAGGGAGGGAGACAGAAAGTGAGGGAGAACTGAAGAGAAAGGTGGAGGAAAATGTGTGGGAGAAATCATTAATTGTGTGTATGTGTGTGTGTGTGTGTGTGTACCTGTGCTGTGTATATATCAGTATGCATGCTCCAGCTGTTTGTGTGTGTGTGTGTACACCTGTGCTGTGTATATATCAGTATGCATGCTCCAGCTGTTTGTGTGTGTGTGTGTGTGTGTTGTGTGTGTGTGTGTGCACCTGTGCTGTGTATATATCAGTATGCATGCTCCAGCTGTTTGTGTGTGTGTGTGTGTACCTGTGCTGTGTATATATCAGTATGCATGCTCCAGCTGTTTGTGTGTGTGTGTGTGTACCTGTGCTGTTTATATATCAGTATGCATGCTTCAGCTGTTTGTGTGTGTGTGTGTGTGTGTGTGTGTGTGTGTGTGTGTGTATGCTCCAGCTGTTTGTGTGTGTGTGTGTGTGTGTGTGTGTGTGTGTGTGTGTGTGTGTGTGTGTGTGTGTGTATGCTCCAGCTGTTTGTGTGTGTGTGTGGACTGTATGTCTACTTCCCAAGGTCACTGCTGAGAGCTAGGAGGGAGGGAGGGGGGGGGGGGGACCAGTGGACAATGACGTTAGCCCTGCAAGGAACACTACTCTTAAAGGCACAGCTCAGGACACAGGTTTGCAGGGAAAACTCAATTTAGACAATGGACAATTTAGATGCTTAATGCATTCATTATCTTGGTTTAAGTTATTCAGACACTTAGAGATCAAATATATGTTTGTTGAAGCAGAACTGGCCAAAACTGAGAGAAACACACAGAATAACCTGATGAATATTTCATACGAAAAAAATAGCCAGGGGAGCAATGGAGAGCATAAACAACTCTACCCTTTGTAGACACACACACACACACACACACACACACACACACACACACACACACACACACACACACACACACACACACACACACACACACACACACACACACACACACACACACACACACACACACACACACACACACACACAAGGAGCAGGCAGTATCTCAATACAAAGCCACTCAGGAGGTTTGAAGCAACAAAATGCTTTTCATTAGAGAACTATAGACATGGGACAACTCCAAATAAAGAGGTCTAGCTGTGTCATTGTGTTCAGGAGACAATCCAGTTGTCCTAAAAAGGATGCAGAGGAGTGGTAGAGAAGCTCCCATGCTCGACTCCCATGACTCCCTAACCTGACTTGCTGCGAGCAGTCATCTCTTACAGTTTAGAACTTCACTTCTTCTCCTCTTGCCACCTTTTCTGTCACTTTCCCATTCGGATATCAATCTCTTATGTAGCCCCTTGCTTTCTCACCACTTTTCACCTCTTGTATATTTGCTGAACTCCCGCATCTTTTCACTCTCTAAATATGTTGTCCTCTTGCTTTCTAATTCCTTTCTTGCACTCAAACTTTGCTAGGTCAGATTAAGTAGCACTGAAATGAGAGCAGTTCCCACCTGTGCACTGCACACAACTCTGCCCTAATTGTTAATGTTGTCATTTACTCTGAGAAATAAGACATCTGTATAAATGCCAAAAGCTGTTTAATGCTAGCCAGATTGAGGCGGCTGCTCAAACCAGATGGTTAAAGTCTCAACAATACAACTTGTTCATCCGCACACACATCCCTTCATCCTCTCCCTCGACTTGTACTGTATCTAAATCCTTCCTTCCCTCCATCCACCTATCTATCTCTCCATTCATCTGCTGAATTTCTTATCCTCTCTTTTTCCCTTCTTATATTGTATACATCAGCCTTCCTTCTTCATTAATCTTTGTTCTCAAGGATCAAAAGTGCTGGTTACTAGGGCGGAAGATGTGATGTTATATATGTGCAGATGGACAGCAACGTGCCAAACTTTACATACACATTCTTACTCTCTGCTGTATATACTGTATAGATGCACACATACACCAAATGGTAGGGGTGCTGAAATTAATCATCGAATCGATGCATCGCGATGTGGACCTAGACGATTCTGCATCGATGCAGTGACAGACCATAATCGATTATTGCCCGCTGATGTTACTTGTTGATTTTCAGGTCGCTGCTTTTTTTGGGTTTGCCTTTTGTCTGTTGTCTGCGGTGTTCAGACTCCGCTACATTCAGGAAGTGTCTTTTTTTAAGAGCAGATACAATAAAAAGGGGAGTTCATATATATCTGACTGCTTGAATTTGTTGACGAAAACCATGTGTAGCAATATATAATAATATTGAGGAGGTGACGCATCGTGATATCGAATTGATTCGAAACGTAGACAGGATAATCAAAATCGTCATCATAATCAAATCGAATCGTGAGACCATTGAAGATTCACACCCCTACAAAATGGTATTTTACATAAATTCTTCATAAACGTAGTGTATGTGTGCCATAAAAAGATACAACTGGGTGACATATATTCACTGTACTCATCTAATATTTTTCTTGCACTTTGCTCACAAACAACTGAACTGCTGAACAAAATACTGACCCAGAGGCTGAGTCAATAATAAAAACATGACAGTCTTTGTGGTAACATGTTGTATAATAACGGAGAACCAGCAAAATAAGTTGCACGCACATATGCACACATCAAATACATGTAAATCTCATGACTGTGGTATGACACTTTCTCAACATGTCCTGTGTTTGTGGACAGTTGTGATACTCCGCTTGATATTCAGCCAAATAGATTATATACAGAGGACAGAATCTAAGTGGATTGGAAGCACTGGGCCCTTGGCTATTTTGGACTTCAGACTTTGTTTTCCATGTCTGAAAGCTCACCATCTGCTCTGTGCTCTTTGTGTCTACAGCTCCAGAACTGAAGAACCAAACACAAGAGCTGTGTGAGTTTTTCAGATGAGTGACATGTCAGTATAGTTGTGTACATCTCTCCCACAAACGTTCCACCCCACACATATTCTCCATGAATGTGTGATTGTGTCCGACTGACCTGAGAGTAGAAATTAACCATAGTGGTGGTTTCTATGTCCTTCTTTCCCAATATTTCCATTTTAACTGGAGCTGATGGGAACTTGCTCGAGAAGTAGTCCAAGAAGTCAGGCAGGTAGCTGGCTTCTCCGTGGACAATTCCCATGACGTAATGAGCTGCCTGAAAAAAAAGGGCAGTAATGAAATATGAAAAAAAAAAAAAAAAGAAAAAAAAAAAGTTTTTATAAGTATTAAAACAACTACAAGTGAAACAAATTCTATAAGGTTAAAATGGTCAATTAATCTGATCAATATCCGACTATGCTATACCTGGGATGAGTCCTCGCTGAAAGCCAATGTGACAAACTCCTGGGCAAATCTCTGCCTCTGGCCCATGGAGAGAGAGGAGAGCTGGGAGGTGTAGGCGTGGGCCACCAGGGCCCCTCCATTAGGCTGGTTCTCTATGTGGATGTATGGGGCAAACTCCAGGCCTGCCATGCCAGGATAGGTGCACTGTGGCTGGTGTTTGGTTTGGGAAGGTTGGGGTGTCTTCATGGGGGACAATGGAGAGTTAAGAGAGTTGAGGAGAGAGCAGTTTAAGAGAGATTTGGGGACAGGAAAAGGAGAGGAAGGTAAGAGTTGTGCAGTTTTGTTGTTAGGTGGAGGGTAAACGGGTAGAGGAGATTTAAATGGAGACAGGGAGGAGTTATGAGTGGGATCAGAGGATGAGGTGGAAGGTGGAGAGGATGGAGGGAGGAGAAGCAGGCCAGCACAAATGGTTTGGCAGGAGCGGTGGTACATCTTTACTCGTTTGTGCTTCTCCCACTCTTTGTGTTTCTTCTTCTTTTTCTTCTTTACTTTTTTGATTTGCAGCTCCTCTAAGTTGATCTTGGCTTTCTCTTTTTCATCTGGACAAAGTGACAGGGGGAGAGAGGGAGGGAGGGAGAGAGAGAGAGAGAGACAGAGAGGGAGAGAGAGAGGGAGAGAGAGAGACCGTATTACTTAGATGGAAGATACTTTTTACAGGAGAAGACATTCTTAAAAGATCAACAAAAAAACCTGAAAAAAATGTAATTTAGCAAAGGCTCGAAGGGAATAGGGAGACACATCATTCATGGAAGCTTTGTAAAAGAAAATCTATTCAAGTCTGCTGTCTGATGGATCAACAAACCAATCATCAGCCCTTTTCATTCCCCTGCTGTAAGAAGCCACTTTTCACAGTACTTAACAGTGAAACAGATCCTCTTGCAAGGACAAAAGCTCAAAAAAAGCTTCCAGTAAAATAAGGTGAACTGCAAAAAAACTGCAAAGGAGCTGCTGATTATGCTCTGTAACAGTACAAACAATACACAATAAAATACAAGACTTGTTGTATTATTTACTCTCATCGTTATAAATCCCCTATTTAAAAAACAATACAACAAAAACTAATGAGTCCTAACAATTTTAACTAAGTGTAGGCAGATGACTCGTAGCTTCTCCCAGGTGGTGTGCATCTCCTGGGGTGCATGCATAAAATACATTAAAGAGCCTTGAAATGGCATCCCTTGAGAAAAGCAGATATGACTAAGCCAGGAAACAGGCTTTCGAGTGGCTTATCTGAACAGAGATAATACCGTACATGGTGGACAGTCTCATCTTAGATGCCTGAGGCAGGACAGAGTGGAACATGCAAATTTATGCACAGTGCTACTGTATGTATTTGTGAGTGTTTGTCAGAGCTGTTCACATCTATTTGGAAATGTGTTGCTGGCTGGTTCTTTCTTGCCCAGTAGTTGTGTAAACAAGTGGACATGTATACATTTAATGTGTGTGTGTGTGTGTGTGTGTGTGTGTGTGTGTGTGTGTGTGTGTGTGTGTGTGTGTGTGTGTAATGTAAGTCACTTTGATAGCTGCTGTTGTGGCTTATTGTGGGCAGATTCCAGGTAGAGGAAAGACTTTCACCCTGAAGCACGTGTACAATGCACACAGCATGTTCAAGTCTGGGTGCGTTCTGTGTTCCACTTGACTACAAGAAAAATATATCCTTGGGGATAATAAAGTTCTTGTCAGGATCAGATTGACACACTGCACAAAAGAAATTAGAGAATGTAGACAGACGTATTACAATCATCATTTTTGGCTTATCAAGAGTAGGGCTGCAACTAACAATCTTAATTATCGATTAACCTGCCAGTTATTATGTTTATTAATATTTTGGATTACAAAATGTAGCATTGTGGCTTTCAAAAAGCCCATCTTTAAATGTCTTGTTTTGTTTGACCAACAACCAGTTACCAATATTATTCATGTGAGACGTTTATCAATCGACTACAACGATTGACTATTTCTGCTTCGATCAAGAGCCAGACGACCTGTTGTAGCACTCCTGACAGTAAATTCCTCCCTGTTTACTCACTGTCAGCTGCTCTAAAAACAAAGTTTTAACATTAATAAAATCATCTTTATTGAGGTTCATCTTTATTGGGGGGGCAGTGGTGGCCTAAAGGTTAGAGATGCGAGCTTGTAAGCCGACAGGATAAAATCTGGGTGGGGAAAGTGAAAGAACAGCGCTTGTCCCTCCCTCAGCACTTGTCCCTCCCTCATTACCACTGAGGTGCCCTTGAGCAAGGCCCTTAACCCCAACCGCTCCACTGGAGCTGCTCAGTGGCCAGCAGACCGGGCAGCTTCCAGGTATGAATGTGTAACTGTGTGAATGTGAAGTGAACCATCCCTGAATAAATAATGGTAAAAAAAAAAAAGTTCTATGCATTGATTTTTTTTTTTTTTATTAAACAATAAGAAAGGACTGGCCAAAACTGTAAGAAACACACAGAATAACCTGATGAATATTTCATAAGAAAAAAATAGCATAACACACACACACACACACACACACACACCCCCCCCCCACACACAAACACACAAAAAAAAACACACACAAAAAAAAAAAAACACACACACACACACACACAGTAAAGCAGCCTTACTGTCAGAATAGCTGCTTGCTGCTTATTGATTTCCTATAAGTTTCCTCTGGGTGCCTCTCTCTCTGTTGCCCTTTCAATTGTAAACTTAACACTCTCAGTGATTAAATTTCTAACTTCCCCTCCTTGACTCTGTCACTCCTAACATTTGCAAACTTAACACTCTCTGATTAAATGCCTCACTCACTATTACTGAAACCCTGTTCTCTGGTAGGGACAGTCTCCTCCTCCTCCTTTCTGTCTCGACTCTTATTCCCACCATGTATCCCAGTGTGTCTCTTTTATTGTAAACACACATGATTAAATACCAGCCTCCCTGACAGGATGACTGCAGACTTAATACACACCAGCTCTTTCTATCGGCCTCTCCCTCAATTCACCTTTCCACCTTTTACACTCATACGGAGAAGATGAACCAACATTACAATGGCGCCTGTCCATCTCACAGTAAGTATGAAGATAAAAAAAAATAAAAAAAGAAAGAGCTGAATTATCAATATGTAATTTTCATCTGCAGACACTAGCTATGGTATGTGGCCCACGATTTACTAAGTCCTTCAAATGTCACAGTGTGGTCATGGCATACCAGCACAGAGAAACTGCGAGTCTAAAAGGGAGCAAATCTAATCAATCTGAATAAAATTGCCATCCGTGTATACATGTCAGTGTGTGTTGTGTGTGTGCATGTCTGTTTAAAAAGGTCAAGTACAGAGAGAGAGAGAGAGAGAGAGAGAGAGAGAGAGAGAGAGAGACCGACATTACGTCACAGCGCTCTGCAAATAATTCACTACTGTTGAAAGGTTAACAATGAAACTCGCCACCACATTCATAAATTGGACAAAAGAAGATAAAATAACAGTGTATCCACAGCAGAGCCTGACTGATACACCTGTAGGCCAGTGGCCTTTCACATACAGTAACTGTTTGTACTGGTGTACAACATGGCAGTTAGGTACACAGGAATTAAAGTACATAAATGATTTATAGGCTACATTGTTATGATTTTTTTTTTACCTGTATTTTCTTAATTCAAGATTTAAACTTACATTGTGTAATTTTTTGGAGTTGATTCTTAGCAAAAAAAAAACTTTGTTCTTTCACAAATATGTGCTCATTCATATGTAATTACTTCCACCAACTAATCAAAGTATTCTCGTACGCGTAGAATCTGCCATTCAGAATCATTGAGAATACATACGAGCGAGTCACTCGAATGACGGCCGGCATGTTGCGCCTCCATCTTTAAAATACATTAGCCAAAGAGGGACATACCTCCGCCTTTCGCCCTCTTACACTCCGTGGCACCCCGCACCGTGACGATTGCCAGGGGGAGATTATTCGCCAGGGAAGCGAAAAAGAGAATTAAAACGACAACGCGACAGGCAAAGCAACAAGACCAAAGTTAATATTGGAGTGGCTAGAACAGCTGCGTGTAAACGATGGAGATACTAAGAGCTAATTTCGGGTTCGGCCACTGTAGGACTTAAAACGCGATCGGATTGGGAGGGGCTAGAAAGTAATATTCAGTTGGTCGTCATATACAATTTCACCGCTAGATGGGAGAAATTCTTACACGATGTAGCTTTAAGAATCCATATTTTATTTTTATTTTTAGTTCATCTAATGGTTAACTCACAATGGAGTATATTGTTCAAAATGTACCATTATCTTATACTATGCTATGTTTCGTAAAGTTGTTCATCAGGAAAATGTCCTGCCTCAGTACATACCGTACATTTGTCACAATTATTTAATACAATATTTTAAAGAGGTTCATTGCCAAAAATATTTTAGCGTTTAAAAATGTAATCAACCAATGTTTTGTTGATATTGGTCACAACAATCAAATATTAGTCACACAGTAAAAAAATATAAAAAGCATTTAGGGTTGCAACTCGCAGTTGTTTTCATCATGTGTCGTTTATTTCCTCAATGATTATTATTAATTATTCATTTAGTGTATAAAATGCCAGAAAATAGTGAAAACAAAATACCATAAAAATTTCTCAGAGTCAAAGGTGTTGTTTTTTGTCCAACTGACAATCATATATCAAAAAAGGAAAAAAGCTCATTCCACATTTGCGAAGCTGGGACCAGCAAATGTTTGACAAATAACTTTAATAGTTTATTATTATTATTATTATTATTATTATTATAATTATTAATAAATTATAATAATAATGAATAGTTAGTTATTTAATTGATCAACTGAGTCATCATTTCAGCACTAACTAGGGCTTGTTCTTGTTTCTTCCATCCCAGTCGCTGTTATTGTTAAGAGTCTTTTCCTATTGTTAAGAGTCTTTTCATAATGTCATTCTTACATTTATTTTGGTAAGAATCACATTCAAAAATACTTATCCTACTGTTTTTTTTTGGTTTTTTCTTCTCTTTCATACTTCTTTGATCTTAGTTACTGTTTTTTTTTAGTTTTTCCTTCTCTTTCATACTTCTTTGATCTCAGTTTTAAGACAATGCAGCGTCTGTTGTTCGCTTTGGGTGGGATTTTTCTGTTGTATGTTTTTGTGTATATATATGTGTAAAGTGTATATATACTTTTTTGTTGTTGTACCTGTTAAACTCAAAATTCAAAAAAAAAAAAAAAATACTTATCCTGAACTAAAGTGAGAGAAATAGAGAGAGAGCGGCACTAGACACACGGGTAGGCTACATTGCCACAGCTTGTCACACAGCCAATCCTGTTACAATCCTAGCTACCAGACGCACAATCCACCTGCACACACAAACACACACACAGGTCAGACTAAATAAATCCTGAGCACAATCCTCCTTGTGCAGGAGCAGGTCAACCTAATGCTAGATTCTCCAAGAAAAAAATAAAAATAGTTACAACCACTGGCAACTCGGCAGCATTAGCATATTCTCAACACCCACTGGGATGCTGAGTTGTGTATGCTGCTTGTACAGTATGTTACACATTTCATGATGATATACTGTACCGCACCTGGTAAAAGGGGGCCAGTGCCTTGCACTTCCTAGCTACTGTGGTGACAGTGCTTGCTATAGATCTGACGATGTTGAAAGTATTAAACACCCTCCTGCACCAACAATCCACTGTCATAACAATACCACTTTTAGCTTATAACGTCTCTAATAGCCCGAAATTGGATACAACATTTTACGACTTATAATATTACTGCCTATTAGTTTTTATGACCTGCAGATTCCCCGATATACTGATGCCCTTAAATGTTTCCAAACCATGCTAAACCTCTATAACTTACTTTTATAAAAATTGTACGGTAATTTAAAAAGGGATTCACATATATCTCATGCTGAAACAATTAGTTAATCAATGAGCCAATCAACAGAAAAAAACTGAGGAAGGCCGAGAGATGTGAAAGTTTTTTTTGGTCAAGAATTAAATGTACAAGCTCAATTTTGAGGTCTATTATTGAGCAGAAATACCAAATAATCAAATGCAAGAATTAGCTTCTTTCCATTTTAAATATCATGGAATCCTTTTTGGTTTTGGCAATGGGCATATTTTCTAACATTTTGTGGACCAAACAATTGTTATGTATGTTTTCACCTACCTTTAATCGGCTGCTTGACGTCTCCATTCTCCCTCTTGATCTCGTCTGTCACTTTGTGCTTCTTTTTCTCCTTTTCTCTCTCTCTGTCTTTGACCTTCTTCTTCTCCCTCTCCTCCCGGTCTCTCTCTTTTGCCTTGTCCTTGTTGGAGTGCTCTGTGGAAGTAGAGGGGAGGGCTTTAGGTCTCGATGGTAGAAACACATTAGCGCCCAGATTTACTCACTACACACATACTACACTTGTGAGCACACTCCATTCCCTTCGATTTTTTCCCCTCTAGCCCCTTAACTAAACTCTTGCCAAGTGCTTCACCTTGGCCATCACCGTTTCCTTAATCTTATCCTCCTACAAAATGCTTGGCTTTTCCTTCCATGCTGCAACAAATTCACCTCTCCAGCAAGCCTGTACTCCTATCTCTCATGTTTCCTCAGCACTGTAATGGAATATAAATATATATAAATATATATATATATATATATATATATATATATATATATACACTACAGCAGTCACTCATAACCTTAGAGCTATATCTCATCGATACCATATATACTTCACGTTTCTTCCCCCTAACTCATCTCGGTTTCTGTGCCTCTGCCAGCTTCAATATGCTCCTGTCTTGAAAGTCCTAAAATCCCCCCTTGCTTTTTGACTCTTTTTTTTATTTTCTCTTCCAGCGCTTCTCTGTCCGATTTCAGTGTTGAGGAAATATTACAGATCAAGGAATTGGAGTGCACTCTAATGTTGCACTCAATGCAAATTGTTCCGGATGAGAGCATCAGTTTAAAATGTAAATTATCATATCACACACACCTTTTCAGTGCTGTCTGAAAAGCAGTGTATGTCTAAGTGTGGATGGTTGTAAATCATAATCTCCAGCAGAGCTCAGGAAACCCCCCCCCCTTTCTTAATATAACTTTCATTTGATCAAATCTTGTATACATCTCCTCCTTTGATTCTTTATTTCCTTTCATTTCCCCTAAAGATATATATAAAAAAACTCCTTTATTTTTTTCCAAAGTAGTTCTTTTGCTGATTCTTTTCCTTTGCAAATAAGTTTTTTCTTTGAACTTAGTCAGATCCATCTTTAAAAGGAAGCTGTGTTTTCAGACTGTTCACTCTCCTGTGGACATGGGGAGTGGGAAAGTGAACACAGTGGGGTTTGCAGGATCAAAGGAGAAAATGCTTTGAAAGTAAAAAGGCTTAAAAAGGAGCAGTATGAGAATCAGAGGTACATCAATACACTGTTTTCAATGATTAGATTTAAATATTACCGTGGCATTTTGAAGTTTAGTGGGTCGTTTTTCTTTGCTACTTAACATGCAGGTAGTCATTATCCTCATACCTTGTGGTTAATGGGAGGAACGCCAAGAATTTTAACAAACCATTTTAAAAACTGTGCAAAATAAATGCAGTAAAATTACCAGACACTGTAAGCTGCCTGTTGAAGGAAAATAAAAAAACATCAATTTAGCTCAACAGGAAGCTGCCTACAAAGGAGGGCTCACTCAGATCTTCTGCCAGATTTTTTAAAGACATGTCAGACCGTGCCAGAGTGGTAACTTTCATAAACTTTTAATTTAGAGGCAATGGGGGATAAATTACCCCAGGTGGCTGACCGGGCCTTAAATACACTGGAGAACATGCTGATTTATCACAGCTTGAGAGTAGAGTCTTCCCCTTTAAATAAAAAGGAGACCATCCCATGGCTTGAGGGTCACACATTGTTTTATCTGGTCAGTAACTAAAACGTAAAACAATGTTGGGTTTGTCAGGGCAACACTGCACAAAAGCAGACAGCGTTTTACCCAGAAAAGCCCTGTGGCAAGTGTCTTTTTTGGGGGCAGTCGCAGACTGATGGCAGTAATGTAGAGCCCAATAGTTTCTGTGATAACAGAATCATGGACAGAATTGCAAAATTGACAATAAAAAAAAAATAAAAAACTATAAGAGATTCCATATGGCCCAACATTAAGTCAGTCCTAGTCCCAGTCAACTACTTCTTTGTTTCTAACCGTGCCGCCCCACTGTAACTGTAGTTTAAATAAAGAAGAAAAAAAACGCCTTAATAATACATTACAAAATAATTCCCAGTGGCTTAGGCCTGGTGGGGGGCAACTTAGGCCAGGTGGGCCACCAGGCTTGTGATACAATGGGGGAAACCCTGGAGTTAGAAAATAATGGGATTCATGCAACTGAAACTTCTCGTTTTTTTTCTGATTTTGTTTTCTGACTTTCTTGCAGTGGCAGGTTTTGAAGGGGAACACAGCAGGTGGTTTTCACTGTTCGGATGATCACAGGAGAGAGAAAACTCTTTGAAAGATAGAGGGCCAGAGGCAGACAGTTTGTTAACTTCAACTACACTGGTCCCCACTGCTATCCAACTTTTCAGAGCTGGGGAGGAGAATCATAATTTCAGAAAATCCATGGGGTATCCACATTTAGATGTTTGTTTTTTTAGATGTGAAATTTAACAACAAGCCTTCTCCAATCACCTGTCCTTAAAAATAACTATTAATGCATTACATTTAACCTATGTTAAACTGGAACAGCCTAGTGTTGTAGCGCTGTAGCCCAGCCAGGTTTGAGTGTGTGTTAGCAATGTGATAAGACCGCCGACCTGTCGGTGTGTTCTCTGCCTCTTGCCAAATGCATGCTGGGATACGCTCCAGCCCCATGTGACCCTGAACAGGATAACCTAATCAAACACATAACTTCTATTTATTCTATTCTGAGTATCTGGTTGTATTGTGTAATTTTATTTCTTGTGAATAATTAAAACAGAAAATCAAGAAAATTCAGTTTCCTAGGAATCTGAGGGCTTCAATGATTAGACAGTAGACAAGAGCAGTCCCATGTTAACATGTTGTGACAAACTGGGATGACAGAAAACAGGTAGAAGCCACCCAGTACTTTGTGTGCGTGTGCATATTTAAAGGTTAAAACGGTTACATTCAAAACATACTGTAGTAAGACGAATATCCCTTCAACTATTAGTCTGTCATCAGCAGCTCAGCAGACAACTGAAGGTGATATATTTTGAGATCTTTTTGGATCTCTAACTGGGACTCACCGTAACACTACAGGTAAACCTGCCCACTAGGAAAATACTGCCACTCCAGATGGTCAGTCCACTAGGGCTGTGCTCGATTGAAGAAATTCTTAGATGACTAACACTCTTGTATCGACTAATCGATTAGTTGATTTAATCGACAGATCTGTAAATCTGAGTTTCTCCACAAAGAGTCATGCAAAAGCACCACTTTAATTCTTGTGTTTACCAGAGATGTGCTTGTACGTTTCTTGGAAATAAGTCATTCAGCATGAAAAATGCGTAAAACATGACTAATCGACTAAAGAAATCTAAGTTGATTAAGACCAAAACGACCGATTAGTCAACTAATCGACTAAGAGGGAGCAGCCCTACAGTCCACCACCGCTGGTGTGGCAAACACATGCTTCACAATTCAAGCTGATCTGGAAATGATTTAGCAATAAGGTTCAAACAAGCTTGTCTGTTACTGCACACACAAGTGTCTTGTAATTTTTGGGACCGAACAAACAACCCAGCCGAGAGTAACTAAGTGGGTGCTTATTGCAGCCAAGCTTCATTCACCTTTCCCCTGGCTGTGCACGGCCACAGTCGAGTAGTCACAGACGCAGTCAGGCATTCTGTCAGCATGCTGCATTTACTGCTCACAAATAACCTAATTACATCAATTCAGACATGATTCACAACAACCCGATAACCCAGCTTTACATGACTTGTTTAATGGTCAGAATGATGTCCAGAACAATGGCAAGGCAACCTATACGCCAATATGACACTGGAGCAGGGCTTGGCGATATGGAGAAAATCAAATATCACGATATTTTTGACCAAATACCTCGATATCGATACCGCAACGATATAGTAGGGTTGACTATTGGTGCTTTCACAAAATATTTACACAATGAGATTTTTGATAAATAATCATCAGTAATGTGAATATAATGACTAAGTGGGTAAAGGCAAATAATACAACAGTTACAACAGTCAGGTAAGTTCAGAAAATGACATCACTTTACTGTAATGCAGCCTTTAAAACCAGGAAAAGACAACACGTATGCCATATTACGATATCGATAACACTGGAATAATGAATAATCAGAAAATAGATGAATTTAATTGGTCCTCCCTGTTTTGTAGGTCGATGTGTTGAAGCTCGTATTAATTATAAACACAGAAGGTATGAATGCTGCTTTTTTTTTTATTAAAGCTGCTTTGCATTAGTCTGTGACTTACATGTCACATGTGCCAGATCAAAACACCCAGAGTGGCCAGACGCAGGAGTTTTACATGACAAGAGCTTTTTTATTACAATTTATTTGAATTCAACCTCATGAGAAGTGCATTTGGTTATAATTATAAAACAGGACTGCATTGGGTGTCAACAACAGGTCAACTTGGTCTCAGTGAGGATTAAACCTGTGACCTTTGAGTTAAACAACAATTCATTTCACACTAGGTCAGCCTGCCTAATGCAGTAATGTTCCCTTGTTCACTGTGCTTAGTCAGACTCATGTCTCATGTTTCAAGACCAAATGAAACCAGGAGTCACTTCTCCCTGGCAGTTGCCTCGATCCAACAGCAGACCCAACCCAAATAATGCTGGGATGAGGTGATACTCTTTTGATCCCTATAGGAAAATGCTTCCCTTCCATGAAGTTCAGAGTACACTCCGCTGAAAGCAGAAACGTGTCCTCCTGTTGAACAGCCATTCTGTCTAACAAGTGGGCCAACCTGCCACTAAAATCTAAAAGATACAAAAACACATTACATTTATTTTGGGTTTTTTTCCCGTATCGCCTTAAGCCTATGCCGAGTGCTGACTGCAGCTGTGTCACAGAGTCAAGGAAGAAGACTGACACACAGTTACCAGCTTTTACAGGAAGGTGCAGTTAAAAACGGAGCATTTCAATCCTTGAAACATTTTGCTCAGGATTAATGTGCCATTTCCAGTAACACTCTGCTCCACATTTATATACTTCCCCATCTTCAAATTTGAAGCTACTCCATAGAATTACAGTCTCCCTAATGCCGGCCATTGAGCAGCTCCCTACAGCAAACACAGGTCCAGTGCTTTGCTCAAGAGCACTTCAGTGGGATGGTTGAAGGAGTGCTATTATTTATGGTTACCTTTGGATGCATCTACATTTTCCCAGTCAGGTTCAGAGATGAAAACATTGAAACCAAAATGTCAGCACTGCATTAGTGATTTAAAAAAAAATATATTCTCAACATGCCTGCATACAACATTAACAGTAACATAATAAACATAATATTAATAATAAAATAAACTACACTAATTGACTTTTAGTCTTATGATTGCTCAATAAAAATGTATTAATTGCATTAAAAAGACGTGGTTTATCTAAGATTCACATTCTTTTTTAAATCCCAGGTTTGCGTTCCGATTCTGTGTAAAGACTAAACACCAGCCTCTATCTGTTCTGAAATCCCTGTGAAGCGTGCAAGCACTTTTAACACAGCCTGTTTACTAGACTGTGTTTCTGATGGTGCGTCAGGGCTACAGGCCAACAACACGTCTCGTTCTGGTGTTCCCCCTGACTGCAGGGACTGTTCAAAGCACGTCAAGACCTCTTAAACTACCCAACTGGAAAAGGGTGAGATCATGCACTCCCACACACATTTGCATTTGTCCACTCAGTACCTCCGCTTAAGTGTCTAAACACTCACACGCAAATAACGCTTGAACGCAGCAAATGCAGAGATTTTGATAAATAGTATAATGATAAAAGAAAGCCATGCACAAGGACCTATAATGAGATGATGATAAAGCTGTGACCCAATCAGTCAACTTAATAAAATATTTCCTCCCAAGGAACTAATAAAATCTATCTTATAAAATAATGTGACATCCTAGAACATATTTGTAATGTTATTAATGGCCTGATTTTAATTATGATTATGATGTTTTGAGCTACATGTATGTTGATCATATGCAGCATATTTCATAATGTAGGTCTAAAAAGAAAATACATTAAAAGAAAACAAATTTAGGCTTTTAGCATAGATATTTATGAATCCAGGCCAGGCATAGATCCAAATATATATATATATATACACACACACAGTACTGTGCAAAAGTCTTAAACAGGTGTGGAAAAAATTCTGTAAACTAAGAATGATTTCAAAAATGGAAGTGTTAATAGTTTATTTTCATCAATTAACAAAATGCAGTGAATGAACAGAAGAGAAATCTAAATCAAATCAATATTTGGTGTGACCACCCTATATATATTAAAGCATTTATGCATATGTTTAGATATCACACATTTGTAGTAACATGATTACGTAATAAGAATATGTTGTCTGGTATTTGAGATTAATTAATATTGTAAAATGTTTACCAAGATTGTACACTGTTACTGTTTAATATTTGTAACTGTCAAAATAAGATAATAAAAGAAAGTTATATGGCATCCATACATGTATTTGTCCATATATATATATATATATATATATATATTAGGGCTGGGCGATATGGAGAAAATCAGATATCACGATATTCTTGACCAAAAACCTCGATATCGATATTGCAGCGATATAGTAAGGTTGACAATTGGTGCTTTAACAAAATAGCGTCACACTAAGATTTCAGATAAATAATCATCAGTAATGTGGACATAATGTCTAAGTAGGGAAGAGGCAAATAATAGAACAGCTAGAACAGTCTGGTAAGTTCAGAAAAGTACATCACTTTACGGTAATGCAGACTTTAAAACCAGTAAAAGACACTTATGTCATATCACGATATTACGATATCCAAAATCTAAGACGATATCTAGTCTCATATAACGATATCAATATAATATCGATATATTGCCCAGCCCTAATATATATATATATCGTTATTGGGAAGGATAATGGTATTGGAACTGCTATAAATCCTATTAAGCCCTGAATATTGCTTCTGGGATTTAGTGTCAAATGTGTGTTTGTGTGCGTGTTCTTGTCTCTCCATTAATCAAGTGGCTCAGTGTTACATGTACAGTACATGCGCTGCCTGTACAACTGTAGAACATGGAGTAACAACAAGCTGTGGAGCTCTGTCTGTTTCCGATCCTGCCTGAGGTTACAGAGGGGGGCGTGGTGCTCTACCAAAACAACACTTACCCTATAATGGCGGGCGGCAGTCATGTTGTTATGACAGCAGCGTGCAGTTTTAATACATACACCGCTCCGAAGGAAATAAAAAATCATAAGGTGGGCATTTATGTGATAGAATAACTACAATTTACCTCATTCGTTAAGCTGACATGACAAGAGATTATAGCTTGCTTATGCCTCTATAACATTTAGATCGACTCGATTACATTACTGTAAACGGCTATATGAATACAACACATTGTACTTTGTCGATACGACGTAACTACGTAACAATTCCGCAGTAGCACGAGAGCAGATGGTTGCAATGAATGTTAACAGCTAGGACGCGCAACTACTGCCCATACTAATGCCCTGGAACGCTATTGTGGAGCTCGAGGGTTCACGAGCGGGTGAACAGTGACGAAAGCTGGCAGCCATAGCCCGTAGAAACATCGCCTTTTGGGCTTTGTAGACACTCAACTCGATGTTAACCTCTTTTAGAAATGTGCAATTATAAATAAGAGTAACCCTCGAGAGGCCTGCGGGTTCATATACAACATTTTAGGAGCACCCTTTGAGCAGTAGCTGTTCCGAAAACGGGACTGTCCAGACAAATTAGCAGGCAGACAACAGCACACTCGGGGCCACATGTTCATATCCCAAGTGGCTGATTCTACGATGAGCAAGTAAAAAGGGGCAAAACTCTAGTGACTTATAGCAGAATGAGATTATTGCCAAAGTAAGTTTTAACTTGCATGGAATTTGCCTTGGTGTTTGGTGCATACAATAAACATATGAAAAAGGGAATAAACAATGGAGCAAAGTACTGCAACAGTCAAGAACATTATATAGTATAAGAATATTGCAATACAAATATGTAAAAGACACTATACCAATTATGTACAATGTAACTGTGTTAGGAAGGAAAAGAAAGCTGTAGTTACGTGTTGTGCAGTGTGTGCACAAATATTAAACAGGGGATGTGCAAAAGTTCACAGTATAACGTTATATAATATGCGCAATGGTCAGGGATAATAGTCCGGGATATGTGTTAATAACGTGTAGTGACTGGGGGTGAGAATCTAATATGGGATATTAAATGATATTATAATAACAATATATATATATTTATATAAATAATATAATAAACACAACACAAACTTTATGAATTCGCTTCAAGTAACATTTAAATAAAATACACCATGATGGCCTACCTTTGGGAGGCAGCATGACCTCCCCATTTTCTCTCTTCACTGCAGAAGTGTTATTAATTCGGCTGATATCGCTGTTGTTACTGACATTACTCCCGGGTCCGGAGGTCACCAATAGTTTATGTTTCTTTTTCTCCTCTCCGCCTCCTTTCTCCCTCTCTTTCCCTCGCTGTTTATCTTTACTCGGCTTCTTGGGTTTGGAAGAGGAAGGCGCTTTGTGGAGGAAGAAATCGCTCTGTTTGAAGACTTTATGTGTGTTTGTTCCACCGGTGGCAGACACCGGAGGGTTGTTGCTGCTCGTCTTAACCGGGCTGAAGGTGCTCGAGCCCGTGCTGCTGCCATAACTCTGCTGCTTCGTGGGCTGCTGGAGTTTCTCTTTGCCGCTACCGTTGCCTCCCACTCCTTCCCTGCTGAGTTTCTTGGGTTTAACGCTCCTCTCCTCGACACGGACCTTCTTGGGCGGCGGCGGGTTGAAATCCCGGGAAGACTGAGAGCGGTTGTCAGAGGCTCCCTTCGCCTCGTTCGGCTTGACGAGCGGGCTTTTGTCGCAGGCGACCGCCGGGGCTACCGCAGTAGCAGCTCCGGTGAGGTGAGCAAAGCCCAGCGAGTCAGCCATCTTGAGGCTTCTCTCTCTATTTACTCTTTTCCCCCAACGGCCGCCGCTTCTGTTTTTTTCATAGGTTTTTTTGCGCGACTTGCAAGCAGGCAATGAAGAGGCGGGGCAGACTTTGACTGACAGGTAGTTAGAGAATGGGCGGGACTAAGGTTTGACTGACAGACAGAGAGGGAAAAACTAGAGGCGGGGCGTAGCAGCTGTTAGTATGTACTGTTAAATGTAACTTGTGAAATAATAATGAGGAGCAAGACGTAATCACTTAATAACCCAGTACAGACTCTGCCTTAGTTATCACTGAAACGAAACATTTTCATTATTAATTATAATGTGTTAATTATTATTTTGATAGTTTATCAAAATATCAGAACATTGTGGCTCTAGAGCCTAAGTGATGCCTTGAAATTGCTTGTTTTGACTGACAGTCAAAAACCCAAAGGAATGTCATCATCTGTAATTATATATATATATATATAGAAAAAAAAATCTATTAATTTGCTATCTAATCAATTAATAGACTATTTCAGAACTATTCTTAAATGCATTAAAAGTTGTGTCAGGCATGTCAATAAACCAATAAATCACTAGCCACCTGTAATATGGACACTCAAGAAAACCACAAGTTTACTAGAACTAAAATGATTCAGTTAATCTACCAGTTCATTGAAAAGTATGCGACTATTGTGCTAATTGAATAATTAAGTGTTTAAGTCATTCTGCAAGTAAAAAACCCAGGATTTCCCTGGTTCCAGCTCCTAAATTGTGTGTTTCTTTGTCTTATATGATTACAAATGTAATGTATTTAGGTTTTGGACTGCTGCAGCTCTAATTTATTTAATAAAAACCCATTACATATTTTTCCTTGACTACATACATATTAAGATAAAGCATATAATACATAATTAAAGATTTTGAGATCAGTAGTTTTTGTTTCACCACCTTTATAGTCAAAATGTTATAAGCCGGTTTTACTCAAACATTGCTGCTTGGCAGCATCATAAGACACACTGATGGTGGTTTCTATCCTATTACAAATAGTTGACCATAAAGTTCAAATTATGTAGTTTTCTTTCAGTTTTATTATGCTTACATCGGTTTCATCCAGGGTTTCTTTAATCCGCTTTGCATTTTCTCTCCAGAACACAACCCTAAAAAAGACAGTACACTGCCCACAAATGATTGACAGAATGTGTAGAGACGAATGGTGGTATCTTCACAACGGGATGAGTTTAGCACTCTCACATACTGGAACACATGATTACAAAGCCTTGTGAATCCTCCGGAGCGGTTTTCATTTTGATTTATTGACATGAAAACATTTTCTTCACTCAGACTGATTGGCTGAGCCGTCAGCGCAAGGCCTGCCAGTGAGTGACAGCCAACCATGAATACTAAACATGATTAGCAGCTGCACACGGCCGGTTGTAAAGTTACAGCTGGCCATAAACATTGTGACAAGATTATTATATGATGCAACCCAGAAGGGGAAATTGGATGTCTGTGTGTGTAGTAACTACCAAGAAGAACACGTGAAGTGAAAGTATGTATCTAATTCTTCCAGCATCGACTGTATATGACTCTACCTAAAAATAATCTGGTCAAATGCATTATACTGCATATTCTAGGCTTTAAAACAGAGCTCACACCGTCTTCAGTTCCTTCAGATGGCAGTGCAGCCTGCTGCTACTGCTCACACACACACACACACACACAACACACACTCAACACTGATTGGCTATATTTATAAGTCATTACATAACATGGGAAACTGCTCCATGGGAAAACTGAGGTGACACAGATAACAACCTGGCTTAATACATACAGTACAAGAGATAGAGTGTTTTGTTTTGTGTGTGTGTGTGTGTGTGTGTGTGTCAGACACATTGGTTATCAGCTGTGTAATTCAGAACAGGAGAGAAGTAAAATAAAGGGGAGGAAGTTAGAAACTGTGTAGGAGTGGTGAGTGAGAGGCCTGTGGAATGAATGTACTGGATCCTCCCTTATGCATTATATGTATTTTTATTGACTACAATGGGTGTAAACTGTAATTTTAATCAGGCATTATAAAGCCATTTTTATCTGATGGAGTATGTCGTTTTTGTATTTTTTTTGATTGAAAACATTTTGGATGCTCCCGTCAAGTGACATTTTTACATATAAGAGCAAACTCATAATTCATCCTTGTTATGAATTCACTAGTGCTGTAAAACTGCAAATATAGTTCATTAATGCTTTACTTTATTCCAAATATCACTGGACAGAAGGTTTGTAGATGCTATTGCTGTAACAGGTGCTTTTATCAATGACTGTAACCAAAGAGGACTGACACAAAGCTGCCGAAACCACCTCCGCTGCACCATTACACATTAAATATTGTATGGTTATGTACTGTAAAATTAATCTGAAATGAGCTTTGGCTATGTGTGAGCAGAAGCAAATAATCACAGAATGTCTTCCCACCTGCTGTGCCTCTCTATGCGTGTAAAGTGAATACAAATGGGAAACCTTCAAGGTCTCTGTGAGCGACTGCGTTTATACCACCTGCGGAAATTAATTAATCGGCATAAGGAGTGTGTGTGTGTGTGTGTGTGTGTGTGCGTGTGTCGGCAGATTTTCCAGGTGTGAGAGAGGATCTCCTGCTGTGACTCTCCCTCACACATACGATTAACATTATCAGATTAGGCCTATATGTGCAAAGCTGTCAGCCAGTGAAGACACAATTCAATTATTTTATTTCTTGTGGAATTCAGAGACAAGTCAAAGTGATTTATTAATGATTAACTGCTCTATACTGTAAATAAAAGCTGTCTGTATGTACACACACAGTCAAACACAACCTGCGCACATATACGTTTTTGTTACATCATCTCATTCGAATAAAAACAAAGAGACGTGGCTTTACTTAATGTTCATTTTTACTGATTGATTTCTGCAACATACAAACATTTTGTGTGTGTGTTTAGGTTTGTGTGGGGCACAAGGTTTGTGTGTGTGTGTGTGTGTGGGGGGGGGCACAGGAGGCGATGAGCAAGCAGCAGCGAATCACATCGCTCACACTCACGCCGCTGACGACGATTGGAGGAGAGGGGATGAGGGGGAGGGTGGGCTCTCACTTAAAGGCACAGGTGGGCTCTTTTCTGAGATCGAGGCTAGTGTGCATGTGAAGGGGTCAGGTAGGTAGATGGGTATGTGGTAGATAAACAGAAAGAAGTGGAGGATTGGAAAAACAAATGATGAAATTTAAAAGACTTGTTTTTTTTGTTTTGTTTTTTCCTTTCTCAGCATGTCTGTTGTCACTTTGAACCACCAACAAGTTAGGGATGCATTACTGAAGTGGACCAATCTGCTGGCGCAGACGTGTTGGAAATGTCAGCCTTTTAAAAATTAAAAAGGCAGAGAGGAGGGTGATAAAAGAGAGAAAACAGGGGGGGGGTGAAGTATGAAGGAAGCAAAACATAATGAGATGCTCCTTGTCCAGAGCAGGAGATCCATTTCTGTTGCATGTTCTACATTAAAAGAGCTGAGACAAAAAAAAAAAAAAAAGTAATCAAAAAGTGTAAAATAAAATGAGTGACAAATAAAAAAGACATGATGCAGTATGTGAGAAGGGAAGAGAGGAGTGGGGGTTTGGGTGGGGAGCAGTAGACTTGTGACGCAACAAACAACCGCGTATACAAAAATAACTTTTAAAATACCATTTACAAAAAACGACCATTATTATTATTATCATCATCATTAATATTATTATTACAATCTTATTCAAAGCCCGCTGTAGCTATCTGAAAGAGGGCTGGCTGGCAGTCAGTCAATGCTTTTTAATCTGCCAGCCAATTAAAACAAAAATGTTCAATCTTTTTAAGCATATAACTCGAACATAAAAAATAAAAACAACCCTGATATATTTGCCAGAAGCAAAAACAAAAAGGGCAGCAGAATAATTTACAGTTTGAAGGGAAACACTGTGTAGGGGAGGAATCATCAACATCATGCACTGACTTTCTTACATCTTCTGTTAATAAGAATATTTAAGAGATAACAAAAAATCTGAAATATTATATACCTAAACTGCCCTGTACACTTTCTTTTTTTTATCTTTATAAAACAATGCATATACTGTATACTTATGGTAGCTAATGAAGTTAGCAGAGAACAATAAGAAGAATACAGTAGTCCTGGGTCCCTATCCTCATTGTCTCACACATACAGAAGCAGGTAGAGTATGATTTCTTTTTTTTTTTTAATTTGTCCACCACATGAAAAACCAAACAAGTCTGATTTGTAGAGAAATGGTTGTTATAGGACAGAATCAGACTTTATATTAATCTGTTAAGTCCCAAAAGAGTTTCAGTTGATGTGTAACATTCCTACTCTGAAACACTGGGGTTTATTTGGAGTAAACTGGCTGCTAAAATAAAAAAGAATTGACTTGCATGGTCGATCATCCAACAGGAGGAGGAGAATGAGAACAGAAAAGCAAAAGGTACAACAACAGAAACTAAAACAGGACAGTGCCGAGGAAAGAAAGAAATAAACAAATTTGAGTCCAAAGCAACGACCAAGAGAAGCCAAATACAGAGAGGGAAAGGAAATGAACTGGAGAGAGAAGCCAAATGAAAATGAAGGAGGACAGGCTGTCTTCTCTGAGCGGCAGACTAAGGCAGGCTCATGGTCCCAGCAGTGAGAGCCAGAGTCACAGAGCTGACCAGTTTGGCCATTACTGATTTTAAGGTCATTTTAACCCTGTCGTGGCTGGGAAAAGCTGAATTATTGGGCACACAGTTGGGAATTTTGCTTTGAATGTTGTACAACATGGCATGTTTCTGCTTCTTTTTTTTCCCCAGGACTTTTCTAACTAATCTTTGCTTTTTATTGTGAAATATTTGAGAAGGGAACATCACTCTTTGGTTAAACCTTTTACAAATAATATGCCTGGTATACTACCTGTTACAGAAGTCCTTAGTTTTTTTATTTTCTTATTTTTAGTATCTCTGCATTCAGCTTTGTTTTCTAACACCACATGGAGATGTCATTATGATGATTACAGATTTAGCAGATATTTAAAAGGAACAGTTCGACATTTTGGGAAAATTGTTTTGGAAAAACAACTTCTCGCCATGAGTTAAGAGGAAAATATCGGTACCACTATGTCTTTGTGGTTAATATGAAGCTGCAACTAGCAGCTGGTTAGCTTAGCTTAGCATAAAGACCGGAAACAGGGGGAAAAAAAGCTAGCCTGGCTGTGTTCAAAGGTACTAAAGACCGCCAATCCACACTGCTACAGCTCACAAATTAACGCTTCCCGTTTTATTTATTTAATCGGGTTTCCAAGCTTAATGCTAAGTTAAGCAGCTTCTAGCTCCAGCTCTACATACAGAGCTGAGATTGGTAGAAAACTTCTCAGCAGGAAAGTGAATAAGCTTATTTCCCAAAAAATGTGGAACAATTCCTTTAACGGCCACAGAGCAGGACTCTGGAGCCAACATGGCTGCTTCTGACCACTGCAACGACCAAACTATGTCAATCTATGACTCTGGTAGAGAGGGAGGTCAGCACAGAAATATAAAAGTACTAGAGCTTAAATTACTGCAGCTAAAACAGGAGTAAATCCTACAAGATACCACAACGCAGGTAAGAAACAGGTCACGGTTGGTAACAGTCAGCTCGAGTGCTTCGGTTTCTTTGCTGATCCTTTGTAATGTAGCACCAGCACACAGAGAGAGAGAGAGAGAGAGAGAGAGAGAGAGAGAAAAAGAAAAAAAAAAAAAAAAAAAAAAAAAAAAAAAAAAAGAAAGAAAGAGTGAGAGAGAGAGAGAGAGCACCCTGGCAACCTGTACATACCCAACAGAAAAGGTTGCATCATGAGTAACAGATTATCTAGGTTCGCTTTGAAGATTGTTGTTCATTCAGCAGAAGGAAGCAGACGCTGTCTGGGAGCTCGGTTAAACCTCAGGAATTAGCTTCCCACAGTAGCTTTTCTGATTAAAGATAATTCCTGATTCATGATTTTTTTTTTTTTCCCTCATTTGGCATGAAAGAAAATGTTTGTTTTTTTTTACACGTAAGGGTTACATCTACATCCCTTTCTTTTATCTACTCTCAAGTCACCAAAAACAGGAATTATTCTTTAACCATTAACAGGAAAATAACCAGACTGATCCCAGGTCAGAGTCTAGAGAAGTGAGCAAGCTGGAAAGGGAAACGTGGACAGCTGACCAGTAAGTGTTCTTCTGCTTTGCACAGTGGCACTTTGACGGAAGGACTGAGGAGGAGGTGTGACACAGCGTTACACAGAAAGGTGGTTCTATGTAACATTGTGCTCTCTGTCTGTGGAGCATCTATCATCTAGGTTTTTGGACCAGCCAGGGGAGATCGGGTAGAGTCCATCTCCTGACAAAGGGAGGGCACTGTTGGTGGACGGGCAGATGGAGGATCCCATCATGTCCACTCCAGGGGGGGTTCCCGAGGGCCTTTGGGCTGAATGCAGCGGTTACCGAACCCTGACGGAAGATGGAAAAAAAGTTCTTAGCTGTGTTTGTTTTGCTTTAAACTGAATAAAACGCATCCAGAACCTGTCTTTCCCTTGGAGTGAGAATATGCCTGGTCTCAAAACCATCAAACATTCTCTGCACATGCAGCCCAAAGCTACGTTTCTGACCAGAAAAGCAACGCCACACGGCACAAATAAAAATTTTGAGCATTCATAAATAAACCATGTTTGCCAGCAAAGGGTTTCTGCGCAGAGACTATCAAAATCATTACTCACAAATAATATTTGTGTACGACTAGTAGAAACTTGACAAACGACAGCAAGCAGTCACAGAGAGAAGAAAAAAACAACAAATGCACTGACAAAACATGTAAAAGAGGTGAGACAGCGGACTTACCCACCCAGGTCTGCCTTGCTGTCTGTTGCCGTGGTGCCAGCGGATGCAGGGTCAGCCGGAGATGTCTTCTTAACACACTCCGACACATCTACACACAAACACACACACAGATTAATGGGGTGGAAGCATTGTGTGAATATCAGCAGCGTTAAGTGCTCAGGAGGTGTTGTATAATAGTTTCA